>NC_080384.1:45074378-45377408 GCF_014773155.1 Arachis stenosperma
TGAGTTCTGTTTCTTTCATTGTATTGCTTTTAGTTCATTTTGCTTAATTTGGTTAGTTAGAAATGCATGTTAGTGGATTTAGGTGTGTTTTGATTCATGCTGGTGTTTGAAAATTTTGCTGTTTTGGTGGAGAGGAGGAGCTGGCGTTGATTTATGAGTTCAGCGGAGGTGAGAAGAGGGGAAGAAGAAGAGAAAGGGGCGCGGCGGTGTGAGTTGTCGCCGGAGGTTGTGGTGAAGGGAAGTAGCTGTGGCGGTACTGAGGTGATGGTGATGGAGGTTATGGAGGTTATGGTAATGATGATGGTGAAGAAGATGAAGATGATGATGGTGAATGGTTGGCTCAGATTGGGGGGAGAGTTTGGGAGTGCCACGTAGGTTCGGAAATGCACGAACCAAGCTCAGATCCAAGGCGGGGCACTTTTGTCACACGGACAGCATCTCTCATGAGTACAAAGTTAGTTTCGAGCTATCATGAATACAAATGTCAGCGTTTTTATCTCTCATGGGTACAAATAGTCATTTATTCAAAAGAACAATATAATCACTTAAACATTAACTTCCTTTTAACATGAGGACTCCTCCGACTATACATACTTCATTGACTAGCCACATTTAAATCTATCTTCCTCCTCCTATTTATGATTTATTCCTCATGGTCTTTGTTTTTAGCTCCTCCGTTGTTATATATATCTTCCCTAATTAATCAAGTTTGATATTTTCAATAAAAAAATCATATGATATAACTTTTAAGTACAATATCAATTGACCACCCAATTAATATATATATATATATATATATATATATATATATATATATATATATATTAACAATTAAGAATTATGAACACCATAAAATTTTTACTACTTTTTGAATTTGCAAATAAAACCTCATTATAATCAAATACATAAACTTTTATAGTAAGTGACATATCTAGAAATTTTAATGGGAATTTATAGGGTACAGAGGTGAGCGTACAGATATTCCTCCTGCAATTATCTCGTGCTGACATGTGTCCAAGGGGAGCCGCATGTGAATGTTTGGGGAACGGTGTAACATGACGCCTCCATGTAGCCGAGTAGCTCCTGCTGGGGAAGGGAATTGGCTCCGTTTGGAAAGAATTAGCTGCGGCTGGATGTACAGGAATGGGCCGTGGTTGGATGGACTCCATGTGAGGCCTTGGATATGGGTGGGCTGCGGGGCCATCATGTTTGAAAGGGTGGAATGCGTCAAATGTGTACTGCAAGATTAAGCAAGGCTGTGTATTATGACCGTTGACCCAAAAAAAAAAGGGTGTATGACCCAAATGCACGGGAACAAAATTAATGAAGAGGAAAAAAATGCGCCTAGGACTAAATTAGCGTGTTTGGTAAATTTCTAATAGTAAAAATAAAAGTATAAAAAAAATTAAAAAAATCTCTTTTGAGAAGCTGTAAATAACATTTTTTTAAAAGATCTTTTTTCTTCAGAAAAAAATGTTTTTCATGTAATAAATAAACAGAAAAGTACTTTTATATTGTTATACCCAAACATAATTGATAGATAAGAAGATTTTTTTACATGAGACATCGAAACATAAAATTACTTTAACTTTTCTATAAGATCTTTTAAAAAAAGATAAATTGGAAAAAATCATTTATTGAAAGCTCACTCAAACAAGCTCTTAGTGTGTGCTTGAGGTGTAGTTAGTCAAACTGAAATTTGAATAAAAGTGATTTTATAGAATTAAGTTATGGTAGAAGTAAGTTTCGGTTAATATGATTTATGTTTGGCAATTTTTTACTAAAATTGATTTTGACGAAATAAATATTATTTGGATAATATTAGTTAAATCAGTTTTTGCTAGATAATTACGTAAAAAGACATGGCGTTAAGTTATGATGTTATTTTTTTATACATGTTTAATTTTCTTTTTTATAGTTTTCGCTTTTATGTTTTTTTATGAAATATATTTTTAAGACTTCTAGTACTCTTTTTAAGTACATTATAATACGTAACTATAATTATTATTTATGATTAATTATTTCTGTTTAATTTGTTTTACCAAATAGGATCAATAAATTTTATTATAAAAAGATAATAAATATAATACACAAAGATTATAAGTATAGAAATGTATAATGTCAAATAAAAAAATTAATAAAAAATATAAATATTAAATAATAAATAAAGAGTGCATTTAGAGAAAAACAATAAGAATTCTATAAATAATGCAATAACATGTATAAAGGATAAAGTAGGGGAAAAAATAAATGCTGAAGATAGTGGCTAGAAGCAGGTTAGTGCAATCGAGGAGCTAGAAATTATTGTTTTTTATGAACGTGGTGTTACGAACAAAATCACTTTTGCATTTGCAAAGAAGAAAATTAGCCGAACAAAAAACATAACAAGAGAATTGGAACAAAAATTGAACAACAATTTCAGAACTTCAAATGAGGAAGAAGATGGAGCATTCAGAAAGTAAAAGGAAGAAGCGGAGGCGAAGAATTGAAAGCAGGGCCACTAACCAGGGTTCCGTGCTGAGAAGGCAGCGAAAAAGAGAACG
The DNA here is from genome assembly GCF_014773155.1 of Arachis stenosperma. Lineage (NCBI taxonomy): Eukaryota > Viridiplantae > Streptophyta > Magnoliopsida > Fabales > Fabaceae > Arachis > Arachis stenosperma. Next base: position 45,076,922 of record NC_080384.1, read on the forward strand.
ACGTGGCGAGATACCTGGGGAAGAGGAAGATGAAAACAACATGCCATTGAAGATGAAAACGACATGGGGAAAAGGAAGAAGCGGCAGCGGTGAAGGGCTAGAGGGGAAGAGGGGGGTTGGTTCAGGAGTGGATACCTTTCCCTTTTTTCCCTACAAACTAAAAAACGACGTCGTTTTATCCTAACTGGCAGGCTACGGATTATGCCAAACCGGTCTTTTATCGGCCAGATCGGCTGTTTTGTAGCAGTTTTCCGTCAACCGAATATGGGAGGAGAACCTGATCGCTTGCATCGTCGGTATCCGGTTGAATCGATTTGACCGAACGGTCCGATCCGATTTTCGGAACCATGGCTCTTACTCTTTACCTTCAACCCCCCCTTAGCCATTCACCTTTAATGTAGAAGAGTGAAGCTTTCAAGGTTGAATGATGTTCAACCCTAGCACTATCGTGTTCTCCAACATCAAATTAGCGGCAGCTTCATCGGATGAGAGAGTGAGATACCCCGATTCTGTTGCGTGCATCTCTCTCATAATTGTTTCATCCATCTTCTTCAAAGCCTGAGACGCAGAGGCTATCTTCTTGTTGGGCGAACAAAATTGAGCAAGAATTCTGTACCAAGGAAGATATCCTTCCTGGCCGATGCCCGATCCCGTCTTTTCTCGGTAACAACATGTCACTTCCTAATTGCAATTGAAGTCAAATTTTTTCCTCCGAAATGAATAAATTCTGTCCTCTAATCTCTTCCCTTCTCTATCATTCTCATTCCTTCTACAGGAACACGAGCCTTGAATTGGGTAGCCAGTCACCAAGACATGGGAAGTTAGCGTCTGACCTGGCCGGGCATCTACAGGTTTAAAGGATGCGTGCACTGTACAGCCATGTGGAGCCGACCGTAGCGGCCGAAAGCGGTTGTGACTGAGTGCTTCCGGCCCCCCGCCTCTTCTAGGTCACAGTTTTAATATTGGCACCGTTAGTATTGTTCACACCCTCCTGCGCAACTATATCGGACCGGCCTATGATTCGGTTCACCGGTTTTTCAGTCGAACCGGCAGGTCCGGTCCGATTATTACAACACTGCTAATGATAACCGTCAGGTCACCGACATCAATTCTTCGAAGGCGTCTTAGGCTCGCACCTTAATAACAAGGCACGAAATTACCCTCAACGTCCATCCAGTTAATGTCAAGCTATAGCGTTTGTTGCCCTATAAACCTACTTTGACAGTTAAACATGGCACACACCCTAATTATCAAATTTTTTTCTAAAATACTTTATATGGAATGCTTTGTCTTAGTGTTCTAAAAATTGAACCGTACCGACTGGTTAGATGAAAAATCGGTGAATCAGATTCTAGACCAGTTAAGTTAACTTTTTAGACCGTTTAAAGAAGAGACTTAGTTAAAATCGGTGATGGTCACAAAAAACCGATTACAACCAATGAAACCTGATATCATAGTTGTCAGAACCGGACCGGACCGGCCGGTTCGACCGGAAAACCGGTAAACCGGTCCGGTCCGATATTTAGACCGTGTAAGGTTGAGAACCGGCACAGACCGGTCAAACCCGGTGTGAACCGGTGAAAACCGGTCAAATTCGGTGAAAACCGGACCGGTTCGAGTGATTTAGTCAACGTTGAAGGTGAATCTACAATGGACTAGCGATATGCAATTCCTGCTCTACACCCTCCAGCGCTGCCAAGTGTCGCTTGTGATGATTTTTGGAAAATTTTCCAAAATGCTTCCAATGGGGCTCGAACCCATTCCTCCAGCATAAGGCCAACAAGCTTCTTCCAGCAGGCTAGAGTGATTCTCGTTAAATAATAGACAATTTATAGTACATATAGCATTCTTTCTTTTCTACTTCTAGTCAATTTATTTTAATTTCAAAGTCACTCATTCTTAAATCAATTACATTTTATTTAACTATAAATTTTATTAAATATATACAAATTAAAAATATAAACAAAAAATTTAATTAACCACAATTTATTTTTTAATATATTATTTTATGTTTTATCTTCATGAGGTTGATAGTTGAAAATCGCTAGATGATATTTAGTTAAACTAGTCAAACCATCTAACGGTCCTTCAATATCAACTTCACCAAAAATAATTGCATGTGACTTTTCACCAATAATAATATAACAATAGAATAAATATAAACTAATTAATAAAGTATTAAAATTTAAAAATGGTAATTATTTTTATAAAGAAAAAATAACAATACTAATAATAAAGAAATAATTAAATTTTATAGAATTATTTAATTATACCGAGTTAACCGGTTCGACCAGTGACCCAACGGTTGAACCAGTGACCCAGTGACTCAGTAACCTCACCGGTTCGATCACCGGTTCGGTTCTGACAACTATGCCTGATATAGACTGGTCTAATCGAACCAATTGAATTTTAAGTTCTTAATTATTTTATATATGTTATTTACGTGAGACCGATTTTATCGGTTTAACCAATGGTTAATATGTTGAACCAATAAACCAATAAACCAACCGCTTGGCGGATTCGATCACGGATTCGGTTCTGAAGCGACTATGCTTTGACTTTCATCCAAAATAAACACCGATATCTTGTTTTTCATATGTCTCATTCCTAAGAAATTTTATATTTAACAGGAAAAAACTTTTAAAATAGGTATCTGTGACTCATATTAGGGTTTTAAGTGTTTAGTTGAAAAAAATAACGTCAAAAAAATTTAAATTGTCACATCAAATAGTCGCTAGAATGTATAATGTAGCAGTCTTTAGTCCATCTCAGTATGTCGTTAACGATTATGTGAGACAGTGACAAAAATAATATTAGAAACCAATGTGAGTCATAACTATTAAGTTGGGAGACTCAATTGAGTAAATGGAAATTTATGAAATTAGATTGAAACATAGTTGTTAGAACCGAACCAGTGATCGATCCGGTCAAGCTATTGGTTCACTGGTTTATTGGTTCAACCGATATATCACTGGTTGAACCGATAAAATCAGTCTCACGTAAATATAAAATATAAAATAGTTAAAAACTTAAAATAAAAATTAGAAACACATATCTTCACTAACATTTTACGAAGAATCAAGACTCAACTTCTAAAATAACTAATATAAAAAAATTATAAAATTTTAATACTACAATAGTATCTTATTTTGACACAATAACAAAATGATTAATTCACAAAGCCTATCATCTAACTATAATATCAATAGATTTTAACACTAACATCAAAACAAATAACCTTAATCACAATACTAGCAATAACATAGATCAAGTAAATGAATAAATTTTTAGTGAAATTTATATCTATATTAATAACAGTATATAATTAAAATGTAATCAATTTTAAAAATAGAAAAACAAAAATTAAATTAAATTACATATTGATGTATACTATATAATTAGTATTTGTCAAATATAATATTTAGAAGTGCAATGGCTAAGTAGAAAGTAGAGGTTGCTTTTGCTCCAAGGTTCTTGGTTCGAGACCTTGTGGAGACATTTTAAAGATTTTTTCAAGCAGACCAGTTCGGTTAGACCAGTTTGCACCGGTTCACATCGGTTTTATTTCTTAAACGGTCTAAGGAGTAAACCGAACCAAACTAGGGTTCAGTTCTAGTCTGGTTCTCTAGATTTCTGTGCGAACCAGCGAATGCAGTTCCGTGTTTACAACTATCGATTGAAGTACGAACATAATTTCAGAGACCAATTAGTATTATCTCTTTGTTGACAGTTACGTTCTTTTAACGGAAATTAAGATCTAATAATGGTTTATAATAAAAGAAGCATTCCTTTGCAACAATGAACCTATAGTAGTAGTTAGGGGTGTTTATAGAGTAGATCATATCCATATGAATCCACAATGTTTATCCGTATCTGACCTGTAATTTGAGGATATGATCTGATCCGTAAGATGATCGGATTGGATCGAATCGGATCGACACTCTAATCAGATAGAATTAAATATGTTTAAAAAAGTAAACAAAAAATTCATTGACCTTTTAGTACGATTTTAATATTTTTATTCATCATAAAATACTTTTATAATTACTCATAGATAAATTTTGATAATAAAAATCATTCATTTTAATTTTACTTTTACGTAACCTATATTTTTTAATTTTAAAATAAATTTTAATTGTATTTTTTAGTAATATTAATTTTTTACTGTATATAATTATTCAATTATTTTTTAATCATATATAAATAAATTACTCTTAATAAGACTTTTTTGTATTATTCAATTATCTTTTTTAAAAATTAATTAATTATTAAAATAATTAAACTTGTCACAACAAAAACAATAAAAAAATTATAAATAAAAAAAATTAACCATCGTGATCATTTTTTGTATTTTTATTCATATTTTAACTATAAACATAAATATAATTTAATTATATTATTTATGAATTGTGACTATAGATGTAGATAAAATTTAGTTATATTACTTATATATAGTTTTATTGTATTGTATTGCTTATAAAGTTAGATTATAAATATGACAATAGAATTGTTCTTGTATTTTTATATGTGTGACTAATTGATTGTGTTAAAATATTACTCTTAATTATAAACGAGGTATATAATTTAAATAATCAAAGACTCAGTTAAAAAGATAAGAAAAAAATAATATTAAAATAATCTAATTCTTAAAAATAAAAATATTCGAAATTCAATTAAAAATTATTTAAAACTTAAACTCAATAAAAATTTATATTCAATGATTTTCCTATTAAATATATTTAATAAACTCTTACAGCATATTGGTTGACATTAGTTTTTATAATGTTATTTTTTTAATGACACTTTATTAAAAAAAACCATTTTTTTAGAAGTTTTTATAAACTAATTAATATTATATATTTTGTCATATATCACATGTTGTAATTAAAAACTTATTTATTTATAATGCTTATATTAAAAATTTATTTATTTCTAATTTAGCTTTTCTCTTTTTTAATAGCGTGATGATTGTAACGCGAAAATTGGAACGTAAAGCCTACCAAATTTGTTATATATTTTTATACCTAACCTCTTAAAAGAAGGTGGCTATTGTTCTTAACTCAAATTAAATTTTCAAAACTGATTTCCTGTAATTATGTGTTATATTTCTCTCCACGAGAATGTTATTGTTTTCTATTTTACAAGCTCGAAAGCCTAGTCCCAATATGGAATCGTGTGGCCGTTAATCGCTTACGTTTCTTCCATGAAAATAAAGCTCTTATACTTGGGTGAACAAAATTCTCCACCACATATTAACGCCAGTACGTCCACAGTCAAACAACAACGTCCTGGTATGTGGCTTCGGATGACGTCGTTGCATGCATAACCAGGTCTTCTTCAAATTAGGCTTCGACCGGGGTTGGCTCGCGGACGGTTGGATCGCGCCATGCATATGCCAATTCTGATGCCTCTCGGGTTGCCCGCGGCATATGCTTCCGCTACACTTGCAGGTGCCTCGCATTGGGAAGGCATGCAGCAAGAGATGGAAAGTTAGATTTTGACCTGGCCCGGCATGCACACGTTTAAAGGATGTATGCACTGGAGCCCCATGATGAGCCTCCCTTAGCTGGTGTAGCCGGTTGTGATGGAAAGCTTCCGGGCCCCCCGACCCTTCTAGAACACATTTTAATAATGGCACCGTCAGACACGTTATCACCCTCGTGCGTGGGGTAAGTGTTCTCCTCATCAGCCTTAACGTCCGTGCAACAGTGAGCACGTCCACGGCAAGTGTTCATTCTCAGCGATCTCTTGCTCGTTCCATGTAAAGCCGTATAATACGTGTCTATTGTCACGAGCAACACCTTGAACGTAGCGAAAAAAATACGTATGAAGCATGTGCGATAGACGAAGAATGACCGGCGAATATCGAGCAGAGGCAACATCCTCACAGTTCAAAAAAAGGTCCGACCACGATAAATAATGTTTGAGTTCAAACATTACTACGAAACAAAGGGTCAATGCATCATGGGACACGTACATGCAACCAGTAAGGATTAATAATTTGCACATACATACGGCCACAGCCATGATTCAGCATACAGGAAAATAAATTATAAAAATTTTTTTACCAGCTTAATAGTGAATAATATACTACTAATCACCTATAAAAATAATCGGTGTCAACTCGAGGTATACCAAAAGATTAAGATAGGCAGCAGTTGCCCTTCTCCAAGATTGCTCACTCGAGATGCCAACTTATAACAGGGAGTCGTCAAAGTTGCATTAACTGTCGCTAAACACACTGGTAGAGCGGCAGTCTTGCAACTCACCCCAGCCTTTTTAAATGTGAAATTGGCCGAGGAGCGCACCCGTTAAAAGAACCGAGGTAACTAGGAAGGTAACTGAGTCATGCCTTTGCTCCCAATGCCACCCAATCCGAAGAGAACATGGAAGGTGTTCATGTTGCTTCCAAACGGGTTTTTGTAACGTGTTCGGTGTTTGTTTAGTGGGCTGATGCTCTCCCCAAGATGGAGTGCCATGGTTTTGGAGGTCGCTAAGATTATTTTCTAGTATAACCCTGAAGGGATTGGTGTACTACATTATGGGGTGGTAGTGGTAGGGGGATACTTATACTACGAAGTGGTATGGAATGGACATATTTGTCCCCATCATACCAATATGTAGCGGGGCCCAGTAGGTCCTAATAGTCCTTGTTTTGTCCGTTGTGAGTTTTGCTATAGCAGCTATGATGCGATATCTTGATGGACAACTCAATGTAGCCCGCATGGGGTTGTGATCCCTTTAGAAGGACTACTTTGCCCCCCGCAATTGTGATTTCCCGCCAAGAATATGAAGACCTCATGGTCATACTGATTTATCGGGAACGAATGTCTCCAAAATGAAAGGGTAGTTCTGTCAAAGCGATCCTCATGTAATGACTATGAGGACGGGGTAAAGCAGCTCGAGTGGTGCAGGAAGATCACAACACTAAACCAAAGGCATTGCACAAACGAAGAAGACGTTGCGCCTGTTAACCTCCTCCACGAAACTCGCCTCCATGCTGGCGCATCGCAGTGTCCGAGTCTGACTATAATATTCCCTCGGCACTGTTTCTCGGCACGCAAGATTCTTTCCTTGAAAGAGGACAAAACAGAGCAGTGTCGCCTCGTTGGGGGTCCGTGAATGGAGTCCTGAGTGGTGGACACGTTCGTTATCCGTTTGCAGAGACCACATCAAAGATTCGTTCGTAGCTCGAACCCATGTGAGTTGATGCCATCCACACTTAGCTATGTTCTGTTTAAACCGTACCGTTACTATTTCAACACTGTCAGGGTACTCGTGGTCCATTCCCACGTCCTTCCATTCACAAGCTACCCGTAGTCACTATCTCCCCGGTGTCGGAAAACCTGTTCTTTTGAAAATATCTTTCTGTCACCCTTGTAGCATTAGGGTTCCGTGTAGATATCTTGAATCTAGTTGGCCCCGTATGGTTGGTCGTTTTTGCAGGCCCACGAGTGGGTGGCCGAAACAAAAAAGTCATATTCAGACAACAACCTATCTGGGCTGTGTTCGCAAGAAAATGTGTGGCCTTGCGGGTTGTTGTGCACACAACCATGTCCCCTTTATCTAACTGGGCCTGTCAAGGCGATTCCTGGCCCTGAAAAGCTGAAAAGAGAAGGGGGTGCACTGGGGAGCCTTCGACGGAGGTTTTTTTGTATTGCTGCGGCGTTTATGCCCTTGTTGAATGCTAACTGGTGAAATTCGTGGGTTTGGCAGGCGCTCACGTCGATTGTCCTTCGGTGAGAAGTCGATCGGAAATGCTCAGGTCAAATCGCTTCCCGTACCGGAACCGGTGCCTGGTTCGAGTTCGAAATGTTCCTCGTCGTGTGCCAGGAAGAGGTCGTCTCCTGCCAATGGCTGGTAAGAAAGGATATTCTTTTATTTATTTTTGCTACCACATATACAATGCATGGAATATACATGGATAATTTGCTAAAGTGTTATTCTCGCTTGACGTTTACAGGGGCTTTGTAGGAGCAGATGCGGATGAAGTCGCGTCATGTGGAAGTTGCCAATCCTCCCATGCTCCCAAAACCCAGGTATGTCTTAGTTGGGTAGTTTTCCTTAGCAGTAAAAATGTCACGTATTTCGAAGTGCATGATTTTGTGATGTGGTACGTGTTGATGCAGGACTGCGAAGCCCTCGCGATGAGCATGGTGACAAGTGTATCCGGGATGCAAACGGAGATGAGAAAACTTTCGGCAACGCTGTCCCGGCATGATGCCCTTGTACAAGAAGTGAGGGATGCCATCAAACTACTGCAAAGAGCCAATTCTGCTATTTCCCTGAATCCGGTTTCATTTGGGCACTGCGCCACTTGCCGGTGCTGCACGGGGAGGCCACGCCGACTTCAAAGAAGAGGACCATCGACAGCCACGTTCGAACTCCTGGAGAGGGCAAGGGTCCGTCATCCCGTCCTACTATCGACACAAAGTTCACGGTTGACCATATGCCTTTCAGATCTTCGCGGAAGGAGAAACCCGCAAGAAAGAATGTCCGGCCCCGGAAAAAATCCCAACCAAGCCCCTCGCCGGAAGTGGTTCGGTCTTATAGGATAAAGGGGTTTATTCATATCATGCATATGCTTATTCCATGAAATGTCCGTTCTAGATAGCATAATAAGGCACTTGATTCTTGCAGGTCGATTTGACTACCGAGGATGTCTGGGATAGCCCAAAATGCATGAATACACCTAAAGAAGGCAATAGATGCATTCCTTGGTCCACTAGGAATCATAGCGATTACAATCCCGCTGCGAACGAGGACCTGCTCGATGGTTGGCAGGGGATGGCGATGAAACGCCCGCAAATTCCCCGAGTGAGTTGTTCAATCTGTTTACAAAATACCTATTACAACCTCCACTCTAGCATGCAAAATCAGGTTTGCTGGTAGTTATTCAATCGTGACACTTTGCTTGGATTTCGCAGGCCATGAACCTTGCATTTCAGCCGCAGAACGAGATGAATCTTTCTCCAGTTGAGCTGGCCGTGGCGTCTTATGTCTTCTGCAGGGATCTTTCCCAGAGGTTAGTAACATGCGGTCGTTGTTGCAATAGGTGCTTGGCGGTTGGAATCTTGTACGATAATCCCTGTCTGACATGATCGCATGGTTTCTTGACAGCGAAATACTGGTAGATGTCGGCGACTGCATAGCTAACAGGGCAGCCCTGATGACCCTTGTTCCGAGAGCGGAAGTTGTGGACGATGTACGTCCCTGTAGCGATTATCATTGTTTTTGATGAGCTAAATGGCATGCCTTTATACGAGAACTGAGTATGACACAGAGACCCTGTTCTTCATTAATATCTTTTTTTTCACATTAGGTTCTAAATGTGGTCGTACGGATGCTCACACGGACTTCGAAACAAACTCAATGGTTCCTCCCCACAAGCATCATGGTATGTTAGCTATATTCGTTTTCGAATTTGTTGAAAAGTAATTGACTTGTTCGGAAGACAATGTTGATTTGTTTCCCTTCTTGACGTATCTCAGCAGGCCGCACTCGAAGGCCGAACGCTTACCTCAGGAACTGCCACCTCGGTTCGTAACAACTACATGCGGTGCAAGGTGGACAGGGTCACGAGGGTATGTTAGCTACCTTACCCAATTAATTTCGACATTATGATTTCATTCTACGCCTCAAGTCTGATATCTTGTTCAATTTTTGTGTAGATACATCAACCCATGTGGTGTGATGGTCACTGGTATCTCATGATAATTGATGTACCCCGCATGAAACTCATTTACCTGGACTCCCTTCGAGATCCTGCCCAAGCAGAAGCAAGGAAGATCGGCATGACGCGCGTGGTGAGTATCCGGGTTTAATGCCATACTATTGGATCGTATCACTTTTATTTATAACTGTTGAGGCTGGGTTCGTAATCGTCGTCATATATTCTTCCTCCTTATGTAGGCGTTGTACCTTGAAGGGCTGACGTTGGGACAATCTTGGCTCGCTGGCAACTGTTCCGTTCGACCCAGGTTTTCCACATTTGAATTCGAAGAACCTGAACTGCCCCAGCAGGATCCCAAATCGTGAGCTACTAAGATCCCGTCAACAAGGCTCGCACATGCATGCATGACTCAGCAAACTTAATAGTGTGGCAACTCATGCTAAAAGTGGCATCTCCTTTAGAATGTAAACTCACTTGTTTTTTTTTTGGCTGTCCAACAGAATGGACTGCGGCGTGTGGGTGGCACAGTGGATGATTAGGGACCATCTGTGGCAGAATTATAGTGTGCAGGTATTTTATTCCGTCACTTGTTCATGTCATGATAGATATGTGTCTTCTTGACTGGCTATGTTTGTCGGGTTTGGTTTTTCCTGTGTTATAGAACGTCAGCAGCGCAACGCGTATGCGGTTGGCGGTAGATCTGGTGATGAAGTCGCACAACGAAATGGCTAGGGACATCGTTGCCAAAGCCGTTGCTCACTGGCAGGTGGAGGCCGAGTAGCCATCGCCCTTGAAGAAATTCCGGTCCTATACTTTTTGCGAACCCTTTTTTGGTGCATATCCAAGAACCGTGTGGCCATTTTGGAACTACCCGCAGCCCCACGTTAGATTAAACCCTGGGTTGCATACAACACTTTTGGAGTAACACAACCAATTTGTTGTTCACAGCTGTTGAGCTTGCATAGGTAACGTTCTTCCACTTCGGAATTCTATAATGTGTCTTGGCCAATAGCTCATGTGCCTTTGAAAACGTGCAGGACCTACAGCACCATTTTGTAGGAAGACGTTCTGCAACTCTAACCATTTTGTATAAGTACCTTATGTAACTGCGACAGTCTTCTTAAGATCATATTGCCCAGGACCAAAGAATGGTCAAGTAATGTTCATATCTATTCTATTAGTAAATACCATACGCATTTTATCGGAACTTTATATGAATAGATGATATACGCTTACACGATGTTTGGTTTGATAGAAAATAAGAAGGGGACAATGGATTACAAGAGAATAGAAGGAAAATGTGTGGAAAAGATTTTCTTTCAATCACAAGCAAGAAATTTTAAACAAAATTGCTATATAGTTCTATGTCCAATACTTTCCTTAGTCATATTATGGATCACAATTATCAAGAAAAAGTATTTTGTTTTGGTTCGACCTGTAATTCTATATGAAATTACAAACGGTTTCAATTTAGGGGGATTCTCTTATATAACACAACACATTATGTTTCTTTTGATACAAAATTTCTAAGAAATTAAGTGATGTTTACTAGATCGAGAATTGACCATTTTTGGTGTTAAAAAAAAAATTATAGATCCAAATCCAATTAACAGACATTAATATAAATTTAGTGTTAACATGTTATTGGATTAAAAATTTAAATTTAAATATGATACGTATTAGATAATTAAATTTAGTCAAATATATAAAATTATAATGTTTTATACTATTTATAAAAGCCTATAAAACAGGAATAAATAAAAACATTTGTTTTTTATTTTATGATAAAGGTGTCTTTGTAAAATTATACTAATGTGATTTTATCTCATCTCACTTTTCTTTTCTTCTAAACAAAAGAAAAAACTTCCTCTATTATCTTTCCTTTTAGTTTCTATTCATCAAAACAACACACAAAGAACTCAAATTTTGCTTCCATTTACTGTTATCTTATTTTATTCCTTCCATTTTCTTGCAAAAATCCAAACATACCCTTACGGAAAGAAAAATTATGTAACTCTATAGTTGTTTTTTAAAGAAATGTATACTGAAGTGGACCATGGCTGGATTCACACCAAAAAAAAATAAATTAAATACGAGTTACTTAATGGGTGCAAGGTTTTTACAGATATTTTATTTTGCACAAACAATGCTAACAACGAAGTTAGCCCAGGGGTTGTGACGAGCATTCCTTATTCTGAGATCGCATCCTCGGACCCTTGCTTTGACATTATGGGACCCGCCAAAAAAGCCCCAAAATAAAATGAACCTTATACGTGGCCCATCCGACCTAGCGTTTGCTCATGGCCCGTTTGCAACAGTACATGCTAAATGGATTTGTTCCATGGAAGCCCAAACATTAATACCCAATAATGTCAGCACAAAAAGGACATCGATGCATTTTACCAAAAAAAAAAGACATCTATGCAACCTACAGCTAAGATATTCCAAATAGCAACACCAAGAAATTCATTCAAGTTCAGAGCCTAAATTTACTCAAACAAGTTCAACTTCAAAGCCTACAGGAACTCAGACAAAGCCTTCAGCAGCCAGTCCTTCTACTAAGAAAGCAGATTCTCCATCTTCATCAACGAAGCAAATAACATCATCTGGCCATAATTATGCAGACAATGGGAGCTACGAACATAGTGAGAAACTGAGTATAGGCCAAGCTATTCCGGAGACAAAATTAAACAAACCCAACTAAAACCTCAAATAATGCTTCAATTTGTCACCAGCAAGACACTAGAAATGTAGTTACAATAAATCAGAAAAACAGAGCACACACTAGTGAAATCTGCAGCTTCCACTTAGCAAGACAGACCTTACCGAAAATAATAACTTTTTGCAAGACACAAAGTATTCGGTATGTGTTATCCCCCAGCTTAACATCAAGTTCCACGCGTGGGAAATCCCCCCTGCATATTGCTCGACGAGCGACGACCCATCACATTCTGTTCAACATGAAAAGGCACATGGTTTAGTGGACAGGTCCGAGCTGCTAATACATCCAAAGACAAAATATTGGAGTACATCTCAGGAGAACCCCGTACCTGGAGCAGCCACCGTTCAAACAAGTCCTCATTCATAGCCCTCATCGGAGTTGACATACTCCCGTGCCCGGCGTGCGGCGGCGGATCGCTTTGGTGCCCGGAGCAAGGTTGGGATGCATAGAATTGGTGGATGTGTTGGCCCCCAAGGAAGAAGTTCCCCCCACTTCCCCCGCCAGAAAACGGAGGACGCCAACATGGACTACCTCTCCGACTCACCATGGAGGATGTATTTGCCGCTGAGGTAGACACGTTATTCAGACCAGCTTCGCCGTGACCCGAGGTTTGATCCTGCAAGCATGTATGCTATTTTAGATTCTGTGAAAAATATAATCCGCTAGGCCCAAAAATAATACATGTAATTAAGTTCAACAAGTAGGATACAGCAAAATCTCCCATTTTCATGTTCACTTAGAACGAGTTAACATTTCTACCTTAATTTCTTTACTTATCTCAAGATATACCACCGTTCCAATCAGGATACATATTACTCAAATGACATGCAATATACTAAAAAATAAGGCAATTCCTACCCACAAATAACATCACAGATGGTCCTTTAACTCAGGGAATAACATGCAATATACTCAAAAATAAGGCATCTACCTAAATATTTCAGTGTAAAACAACACTAAGGTTTGCGGTGTGATCTGATCCAGGAAACTAATTCCACAATTTCACACAGAGGTGAAACCTGAGAAGCAACACATTCATTTGGGCCTAATGATGTTTCCTTATATTACCTCATACGCATGACCGAGCTCGGTCGGAAGAGACGCTGAAGCGGCTGCAGGGCCGTCATGCGAACCGTTGCCATCCGTGGGGGAGACCCCATTACCAATCCCGGACACCCCTCGTGCACAGTACCCGCTGCATGTCCTCTTGGTATGCCCGGGTGTGCCACATTTGGTGCAGCAACGCCTCTTCCCTCGCACGTCGGGTTGACTACATTGGTCGAACTCCTTCTTCCTCTTAGGGGCACCTTTTGTTCTTGCCACAACCGGGTCCTTCATCGCTTTCCACCCCGACATACCTGGCTGACCACCTGCCCTTTCATAAACTCTGTGACGTAGCTTATCTATTAGACTCGCGATGCTCTCCTTAGCGAATTCGAAGTCTTCACGCTCATCCGAACCAAGTGTTGCGACCAAGCTTGTGGCCGAAGAAAGTGCGGCATACCTAAGCATGCGACCTTCATCTCCAGGTCTCATTGTCACCGGCATCCGTCTGGAATCCTTTGCATCCTTGCACCATCTTCTCACAATAAGGCTGTCCGGTATTTGTTCCAAACCCTCGTACTTCATCAGGCAGAATATGTGACTACATGGAATACCCTCACTATTCCACATCGAACAGTCGCACTGAATTTTCTTGTCATCTGGGTCGAATAAAACCTTGTGAATCCTACCAGGCGCGCCCATCCTTGAAAACTTGTAGACAACCGTGGTGCTGATGCTGTCTCTCCCACGAAACAGCAAGGTTGCAACACCCCTGATTTGTTTCTTGACCTCTCTAAAAACTGCTCGAGTGTACAGCTTCGATGCAAAAAGCTCGATAGAGTCAAGCCCGGTTGTTAACACGGGGCTGTAGTACGTAGAATAGAACTGCGCCGTGACTTCGTTGTTTCGATAAACCTTTACAACGCGATCTAAGCTGTGCACCAGCTCCAAAATGCTATCAGTGGATTTCAGGAACCCCTTTATGTATGCATTAATCCCTCACACCTTGAGGTTGTTCGGTATCCCGCACAGAAAGTGCCCCGGAGATATGCTGTTGCCCAACTTTCTTTAACCTCGTATGTTTGTTGAACCCAACTATTATTTTGTAGGCCAAGTGACTCCACCGCCGTCTTCCAATATTCCTCGAAGTCCTCCACCTCGAAGTTCGCATACATAGCCTTCTTAAAAACCTTTCGGAACTCCGTATCCTTAACCCGTTGAACACAGTTTTTCTCCAAGTGCCACCCACACAGCCGGTGCCTTGCTGCCGGGAACACCTCCGCGATGGCTGCGCGCATCGCTTTGTCCCCATCCGTGACAACAACACACGGAGTTCTCTCCCATTACATCTACAAGATTTAACAGCAGCCACCGGTAAGTACGAACTTCCTCATCCTCCAGGAGCGCAAATCCAAAAATGGTTGTCTGTTTATGGTGATTTGACCCAGAGAACACTACAAGCGGTTTCTTGTACTTATTAGACCGATACGTCGAATCAAAGGCCATAACATCACCAAATAACTGATAGTCGGTCATCATTTCACCGTCGACCCAGAAAAGGCTCCCCAGCCGATCATCGGCAGTTCGCGTGTAATGTGCTACAGTCGTCATGTCGGCATTCGCCTTGCCCTCCAAGTAACTGATCGTTGCTGCAGCATCGCCATCACTGATTCGGGCCAGCCTTTGACCATGTATATAATTATACAAATCACGCTTTGTAAATCGCAGCATTCCATACCCTCCAGATTGACCAGCCATGTAAGCCATTATCTTCGCAGTTGGTATACCAAATTGCTTCATGCTATCAACTTGTGCTTTGTCACCATCACTCATCGAGCGATGGCTAGGTACGAGGTGTGAAAACATGGCCGGAGCAAGCTCGTGGTTGTGCTCATCGAAGATGCTCCTGACCTTCCACACACTGCGTTGCACATCATAGAAAATCTTCAACTTCGCCTTGCAGTCGGTTCGACTCTCCAACCTCTCCTCCCTAACTCGCTCAGGACGATCATAGTGCTTAGCATGTCTTGTGCCCTGTCGATGGCAGAAAAAGTCTCTCCTGACCAAAACCCCGTCGACACGCCCCACATCGCCCTTGCGGACCCCGAAACCCCTCATTCTAGCAAACTCCTTGTAAGCAAGATAGGCATCCTCCTCCCCGACAAACTCTCTGCCCATAAAATCCTCTGCGACAACTGGACGACTTTTCCCATCATCCCCGGCATGACTGGCACCACCTGAGAGGTTACCATTTTCATCTTCTCTGCATCCTGTTGGGTCACCTTCATCCTCGTCCCCTTCTTCGTCACTCGCATAATAACAGCCACGGTCTCCATCGGAGCTGTTGTCATCCGACTCTTCCAATTCAGCTCCAAAAATCCCATTGAAATCCATCGGACTTATCGGTTCACAGTTCTAGCCTGAAAACATGAAAGTGTGCAACAGGTTACAGTCAACCACTCCGCCCATGAAACTTCTTCACAAATTATACTGCAGATTCTAAAAAGCCAAACAACCATGAACACACACCACTGTAACGGACAACACCCTAACGTCTTATGCAAAATCAACTACATCATAAGCCCGGGACATCCGTTTCCCTCACGAATAGATATTCCCTTCAAGAAATGTCCTCAAAGATCTTCCTCTATCATGAGTAACAAATGCGAAAAAAGGAGCTTCAGATTCAAGTTCTCACATATGAATGAAAATTATTTCGATCACGACAAGGAAATCTCATGTTGAGTTCTAATCCTATTATATTTTCCATGAAATATTACAAACACAACACCTCAACCTGAAATACGTTCATAACCCTATCATAACAGCCCTGTTACAGATGAACTTTGCAATTGCACTCCTAATCACTACAGCAGCCAATGATTACTAACACCAATCCGCAAGGGTTACATAGTTTCTCGACTGCTAAATTTTAAGAACATTGCCAATGGCATAACTCGTCTCAAAGTTACAACACAGGATATTCTGTTTCAACATACACACAAGTTTGGGTTTTTAGATGACTTCATATTCTGAAAGTATTTAGGAAAATTCAATAATATTTATTGCTGAGTTATGAATCAGTGTGACAGAAAAATCCATTAGCTGCAGAGAATTTCAGAACCTCTTCCGTATAACAATACCACTATCTAACTATAAACAGCCAAGGACATCTTAATGAAAATGTTGATGCATTTAACAGCTTGCACCTACAACAGCTACGGGTTCCCTTAGGGGCTACGAACAATAAAGGGATGGTGGCAGCAATAGAAATAAAAGGGACACCTCCAAAATCCCATCAGTGAAGACGTATGATAGACATAAATTGAAGGGTTTCTTACTTAAATAAATTTTGTAGAACCCAAATTTAATGGGTTCCCCTGAAATGAGATATGCAACGTCATTACCCTCTTCCTATGATTATATAATTCGTCCTAGACTGTGTGGGATTAAATAAAACGTACACCATTTCAGCCTGGAACGATTAATGCATGATCTGGTAAGGGAAAGAAAGGGTAAATCGTGCCAGGGTCCCTAGAGTTAAAAGGAAAACGTAAATCGTCCGGACTGATAGGTTTAACATGTTGTCGGGCTAAACCTCATTGGGCTGCCACGATTTACACACAAATGGACCCTTCTCACCCTGGCACAATTTATGTATAATAGGCTACTTTTACTTTTAATATTTTAATTTAAATTAAATCCGGTTAAATATTAACTTAAAAAAAAACTTATAATTTCATTATTAAGATTAAATTATTAAAAAAAAAGGCATACTAGCAACCTATAATAAAAAGAGTACTAAGTTTTAATGTATACATTTAAGGTTATTTTTTTAAAAATTATGTCAAAAGGTGTTAAAAAATATAATTTAAAATAAAATAAATTCATAATGCTTTGAATAACATAAATTTAAGTTTCTATGAAATTTCTAGTATTCATTGTTGATATGATTTTTTTTAATCAATTTTGTTCATACATATTTTTATAAATTTTGTTTGTCATTCTGTAAAAACTTTAATTTATGTTACTCAAGTCCACATAAATTTAACTTATGCAAAATTACATTTTTTAACACCCTCTGACATTTTTTTAAAAGAAAAACTTAAATTTATCTATTAAACTTTAGTGCTCTTTTATTATAATTTATCAGTATTTCTTTTAATTTAATTTAATCTTCTCAGTAAAATCAATCATTGAAATTATAAAAAGTATATTTTATATCTTAAGTTAAAATTTGAATAAATATATTAAAATTAAAATATTATAAGTTAAAATACCCTATTATACAACCATCACTCTATAGTAAGAGTGTTAACGAAGCTGCTAAGATGCCTAATTTCTTACGTCTTACCCTAAACTACATATACCCTAACTCATTAAACCCACCGTGGAACAAGGTCTTCTTTCAAAATTATTCTATATTGCATATTAAGCATATACTATATGATCCAACACACTATATGATCTAACATACTAAGGTAGTTAAGTTTGCCATGCAATCAACTCAACAACATTACAAGCATAAATCTTCCCAACCCAGTAAGTCAGTAACACGTGAATCGCGCCAGGGTATGTAGGGTCTCCTTTGTGTGTAAATCGTGGCAGAGCAATGAGGTTTAAGCCAACAACATGTTAGCCTCGAACGATTTACGTTCTCCTTTTAACTCTAGGGACCCTGGCACCATTTACCCTTTGTTTCCCTTCCCAGTTCCAGCCTGAAATGGTTTACGTTTTATTTAATCCTACACAGACTAGGACGATTTATATAATAATAGGAAAAGGGTTATCATGTTGTAGATCTCATTGGATATCAGTGAATTTGGGTTCTATAAAATTTATTTAAGTTAAAAATCCTAAATTGAAAGAATTGCATTGGCGTGGGAGCTTTCTGCAGGTCCCCTGCCAGAGTAGTCATAATCGTGTAGCAAGTAGGATGTTCGGCTTACTCCGGAAAGGAGCAAAGCTTCATTTGATTCCATAGGATGTTTCCCAATCCCCAATCACATGCCTGGAACAATATCCATGTCTAACCCCTATTGGACTATTGGTCCAGTAGACGAAAATCAGACACCTTCAACTATTTTCCGATCCTGATTGGTGAGCCGGATTCATCTAACATCAACACATCACAACGATAGACATTCTACTTATGTATGAACCTATACTATCATTTGTTTTCAATAAAAAATTGATAATCCACGGCGCAGATATCTGTCCCTAGCCTAATACATTTCGAATCTAAATCACAAAATTTAAACTCCTAATTCCCTTTTCGGTGTTCTCTCCATGCGAACATGGCCCCATCTATATCCTTAGGCTACAATTAAAGTACAAAACCCACAGCAGTAAAACCTATCACATTATGCACAAATTTACAAATAAATTCAAATAAAGGAATGAAAATACAACACACCTGACTTTGAACTGTATCAGTGTCCACCAACCGCGAGAACCCAAATCGGGGGAGAAGTGACAATCTTCAGATAAAAACTGAGATCTGACAGGAAATGCGTTGTTTCAGCGGCAGAGTTTTGTTTCCTTGGACCTTCCACAGCCTTCTTTTCCGTGGAACGGCGGCCGGATCTCCGCATCAGACGGCACGTACGGCTCACTGCATCCTTCAGCGTCGGGACCTCGCGCAAGGAAGTCGTCCTACCCCTCGGCCTCAGATCACACGCACCCACGTCCCCCGCTGGACACCACGGCTGCAACACCACCTCAGACCTCCGCTGCGTCCGTGCTACGGCGCCCAGACCTACGCAACTGACGCCGGCAACGAGATTCACGGAAGGAGACGCGAGAGCCCCGTTTGCTACGGCCAAAGTGGGTAGGGCTTTCGTTGCGATCCTAGTGCTGCCAACTTTTTCCTTTTCCCCCCGTAACTCAGAAATATTTTTTTTGGAAATTGACCCGCAAGTGTTTTTTTCAAAGCCCACAGCCACAATGACCCACCATCAAATCCAGTCCTCATTCCATACCTCTTCGACTCGGCTCACCACTAGTAAGCCTTCTGAGCTTACATCAAATCTCACACCCTCAAAGCCTTCTCCGTTATAAATTAAACGTCACACGTGTCCACTTCCAGCCACAAAAAACAAATTCTCTGTACGCTTTTCTCAATTTACATCTGTACACTAGTCTTCCCCTAAATTCAATAGTTAATACTAACTTTTTGTGCCGTTCTTTTTCAAAGTTTAATGTCTGTTGAGCAGTGAAGCAGCAAGTGCAACGACAACAACTGCAGAAAATAAAAGATATATAAATAAATAAAATAATAATAAAAAAAGGAAAGATAAAAAGCAAAAGGAACCCAATAATCTGTGGTCTGCTTCTTCGTCTTCTTCTTTCCTTTACTCCTTTCCTTTCCTTTGGTTTTTATAGAGTCTCTCTCATCTCTCTTTCTTTCTTTCTGTGTCTCTCTGAATTCCTGCACAAAAGAAAATCTTAATAAAAGAAAATATATATATAAATAAAGAGAGAGAAAGGGAAAATTCCAAAATATTGAAATTGAAACCTATTTTTGTTTTCCCTCTTTTCTCTCTCTATCTTTCATTTCTTGGAACCTAATTTCTTCTTCTTCTTCCTGAACCTAACTCAGTAACCCTTTGCATTCTTCCAATTCCGAATGTGAAACGAGGTAAGAACACTTTTTCCTTCTCCTCCGTCTTGTTCCCGAGAAAATTTCACCACTCACACACGCCAACATTACATTTCTCCCTATTTTCTCTCCAATCTCATCACCATCTAGGCAATCTACGAATGAAACTTGCCTTTTTTTTAAGGAAATTTTGTATAATTATTTTTTGTTTAACGGCAAAAATTTCCAGTTTGGTTCTTATTTGTTGCTACCTTGCACCTGTTATGTTTAATTGTTTTCTATTTATTTATTTATGTTTGTTGGAATGAAAAGAGGCTGATCAAGTAAGGGATATGAATGATGCTATTTTGATCTTTAGCTTCCAAATTAGTTTTTATGCAGTTTTTACATTGTTTAAGGGTGTGTTTAGAAGATGATATTTAGATTGAATTTAATGGTTTGAATACTGACATAGTTTATGATATGATATTATTTGTAATGTTATACTATGGTGGTGTCTGGTTTATGTGTAATAATGTGGCTCTTTTTTGCAGTTTTTGTTGTTGTTGAAGAGTGAACGTGGTGATTTTTTTCAAAATCTTAGCGAAAATGAATGATGGTAGACAAATGGGGTTGCATTACATGGATAATGGCTTCCCTTATGCTGTTAATGATAGCAACTTTGTGGATTTCTTCCAAGGAGTGTCGCACGTT
The DNA here is from genome assembly GCF_014773155.1 of Arachis stenosperma. NCBI lineage: Eukaryota > Viridiplantae > Streptophyta > Magnoliopsida > Fabales > Fabaceae > Arachis > Arachis stenosperma. The sequence continues at coordinate 45,097,655 of NC_080384.1, forward strand.
CCAGTCAATTATGCCTTTGCTGGCTCAATGCCTGATCAGGTTTCTTGCTTGTACTTGTAAATGTCAACTTGTTCAATGTTTGTAGTTTTGGCTACAATCTTTTAGGTTCATACTGCCCTGTGTATTGAGAATGCAAAATGAGTTTGGATGCAGGAACATTTGAATTTTTATTTTGTCATTATTTATTTATTATTTATTTTTTAATTTGATTTTTACTGGATTGAGTTTTATCCCGGGATGTGGGAGTGAAAGCATTAACTTTCATCCTCTAGTATTTAATTTAATTTTGATGCATTGTAAGTGCAGAAGTTTCTATAGAGACATTCAATTATCTATTGTCAAATCATCATATGTGTTTGATTTCTGCAATAATTACCTCAAAAGATGTGCATAAGATGTTGTATGATCTGGGGATAGTGAAAACACTCTACAATAGTAGTTTATCAAAATTCGTATCTAATGTTATTATTATTGTACTGCTATTTAAAAATTAAAATAACCTACTGGCACTTAACAGTTATGTAACTGAATAAGGATGTTTGAAAAGGATCTTGGTAGGTATATCTTTTTAGTTGATTGGAATAGTAAGGTCAAGTTCAAAAATAGTGTGACAATGATAGTAACTTCTCTATTATTTCAACTGTGGCAATGGATGGATAGTTCTATAGTTTCATAGAAACTCTATTCAATAGTTGACATATATGCTATTATGCCTAACAAATGCTTGTTGGTGTATTCCTAACATAGATTTGACAACATCACATGTTTAACATTGAATGGAGTGTCTATAGTAGGTAGTTGCTAACCAAGAAGTACTCCTGTGTTGAATCTTGGAAGCAATTATGTTCTACAGAAATATCTCCCTATGATTAATTTATATTTGTTTATTTTGAAATTTGTTGTCCCATTTGTAAGTGTATCAAACTACATATGAAAAGAGTTATCTCTTTTTTTTTTAAAAAAAAAAAAAAAACTTATAATTGACTGTTTGCTTTATGTTTTGTGTATTTTCAACATTACCTATCAAACATGAAATATGACTTTGTATCATATGCACTATCCAGGAATGCGTTTACTGGTCGATGAACATGAATCAATATAAGTTTGGATTATCTGGTCCAGGAAGTACATCCTATTATGGTTCTTATGAGGTAAATGATCATTTGCCTAGAATGGAGATCAACAGGGCAGAGTGGGAATATCCTTCAGTAACAATCACTGAGGAGCCAGCTACAGCAGATTCTCCACCCATAAGAGAGGGAGTCACAAGCATGCAGACCATCCCTGAAGAATGTTAGTCGATATTCAGTTACTTTTACAGTTTTACCATAAGAATGTATCATATCATGTGCTACATCAGTGTTTCAATGTGGTTATTATAAGTGAATCTACCTTTTGAATTACTTTTAGCTCCATGCAAACACCACATTAGATCTTTACAAAACCTTTGAAATGAAAACCTTATTTGTTTTTGTTGTTTTAGTTGAATTGATACAGGTTTAGTTTCTCATGGATTAGGAAAATATGATAAGAATGACACTATATATCTTATTTCATTTTACTTCCGTTTGCAGGCAGTCCAAATCATCATGAGTCCGATGGCAGCCAGGTAAGAAGCTTTATTATTAACAATGCCTAAATTTTGGACCTTAACTTGTTGATTGCTGTTTTGATATTTATCATTTGTCCCTGTTTGAAATATGGGAGATATTATTTCTCATATGTTGAAAAATTTGGGGTTAGAGGGGCATAGTTGAAGTCTGGAATGGGGTAATTTGCCACATATTTTAAGTTTAAGTGAATTAATTGTGAACAATAAATAGAAAAAAAAAATCCAAACGCAAAAATGCTTTTCACAACAAATGGACATTCAAATGGCATAATTTTCCTCTTAAGCATGAATACTCAATCCCAACCCTAACATTGGACTTAAATTGAACAGAGGATTGGCTATAGAATAACCATGTCTTCACTTGTTAGGGTATCTTTTTGCGCATAACTTCAATGAAGTTAGAGAATAAGAACATCTAGTGTTGAACACATTGTGCTTTAAATATTATTCATCACTCTCGTCATCCACTGAGTAGACTAATTTCTTTCAATTGCGGAGTTCCCTATAACTTGAAGTTTTACTTTTATTATCCACAAAAATAAAGGGAATTTCAAGTTTGAGCTTCATTTGTATATTTCTTTTTAGATCATTTTTTTTATTTCCTTTTAGATTATTTGTTCTTGTAACCGAGCCTCCCAGTGGGACAAGGCTTAGTAATAATAGTAGTTGTAGTTGTAGTAGGAGCATTCGGTATTGTATTTTTGGATAAAAATGTCGAGACCCTTTAATATACATTATCTCTTTCATGTGGACCTTTGCTTGTTCCCACCATATAACCTTCACTGTATACCAGATGTTTATATCAAGAATTGACTCTATCATTTAGCTTTATGAATGAACTGACCAGTGATTCTGACAAATGAAGTTTAGAGAAACATGACTAGCTTAGCCAATGGTACTTAAAAAGAAAAAAGAACTAATAATTATGTTAGTTATAGCTCCTATGATGAAACTTTCTATTATATGTAAAGCAAGGTTGTTTTGGCTTTATTATTATTATTATTATTATTATTATTATTATTATTATTATTATTATTATGCGTGGGGTGTGTGTGTGCTTGCGTGTTTTTTTTGTTTGTTTGGGGGGGGGGGGGGGGTTGATTCAAATCGTGATGCAAAAAGATGTTATTTGAATACTGCAATAGTATTAAATCGTGATACAACATTATAAAAATTAGGTTGTTTATGATAAAGGTTTAAACTTAGATCTTGGATCAGTCTTGCATTTTATTTTTTATTCCTGCTCCGGTGAGGGTGCATTCAGCAGTGCTGTATTAGGCACAATAGGGTAAACTGATACACCACTCTGGTTCATACAAGTACATATTGTACAAACTTACCCATAACGACCCTTTTATATGTCAAAATCAAAATGCCACGTCATTTAATCATGCATGAGTTTCTTTTTTTTTTTTGGGCTTAATTTTAACAAGTAAACCTGTAATTTCTATGTTGTTTTCAACTTCTATTTCAGTTGCTTTTGTTGCATTGCTGCAGGTCATATGGCAAGATGATATTGATCCTGACAATATGACATACGAGGTGCGATGTGCTTAGTGTTTCACACAAAAATACTGATGTATGCTTGCATTCTTTATTTTTCCCCCTCTTAATCCATTGATTATCATGTTTAATTGTGGTTTACTAAGTATCAGATTCTATTAACTCATGTTGAGAGCATACATAATTTAGGGTATTACATGAGTATATTTCAGAGAATGGAGATTGTTTTGTAAGATTTGTATCAATGAAAAAGAACATTATCACTAATATAGTGTAAAGAAGATAGGAGAGCAAGAGATGCTCTTCACAGAAACAAGATCAACTGAGATAATAATATTGGATTTGGATCCTCTAAATTTTGGATTTTCACTTTAGAGATTACACTAAAGTGAAATCCAAAATTTAGAAGATCTAAATTCATAATATTAATAATACTTGATAAAGAAACTATTAATGAAGTATTCCAATCCCTTAACGTTTCTGTGGGGAGGATTCCTCTTAAAAAATCATGCTTTATTGCTTTCACCAAATAGAGGTCAACAGTCTTGTCCTATTTGAATTAGTACCAAGAAAACCAGAAAGAAAGATGGTACCGCCTTCTAGATTAAAGAATGTCAGCATTATTGGTAAGAGCAACTTTGAGAAGGTTGCTGCTTTGTTTCACAATCTAAGTTCTGCATATTATATCTTGGAACTTGGTATGTTTCATTTTTGTAAGTGGTGACCTTTGATTGGTATGTTATTATGTTAAATACAAGCAGAATTAAGAATCATGGGGATCATTAACCCAAATAAAAATCTATATATTGTAGGAACTACTGGATTTGGGGGAGGCAGTTGGAACTCAAAGCCGAGGTCTCTCGCAAGAACTTATTGATACACTTCCAACCTCCAAGTACAAATTTGGAAGTTTATTCAAACGAAAAAATTATGGTAAAAGGTAATTTCATGGATCTCAACCTTTTTTTTTGGAGTAGGTGAAAATGTGGGTAATATGGATGTGAATGAAGAATATTTAAAATTACAGATTGATTATTGCAATGAAAATGTATGATAAGAGAGATATATCCAAACTCTAGAAATAGATTTCTTCTGTACTGTTTGGATGAGGATATTCAAACTCCTGAAGTTTGATCTGTGATCTCTAACTTTATCTTTAGCACTTCCACATATTACTGGTTTCTGTTTCTCCTTTTATTTATTTATTTGTTTTGACTAGACTAGTCAAGAATTTGAAAATTTGAAACTTATGCTTTCTAGTTTTTAGGATCCAGCAAGATACTTCATACTTGTTATGTTCCCCTTTTATCTGTTATTGTGGTTTTTGGATTCATTTTTATACCAATGTAGCTCTGGATACATTCATAAAAGAGAATATATGGAGTATACAAAATGCTATTTCTGTGGTGGCATATACATAGTCTTCCCGCTCTTCCTGTTTTCATCATATGATATTAATCGAATTGCATCGACCCCAGGTGTGTCATTTGTCAGATGACATATAGAAGAGGTGACCAGCAAATGAAATTGCCATGCAGCCATGTCTATCATTGTGAATGCATTACCAAATGGCTTGGCATTAACAAGGTCAGTCCATGGTTTATTTTCATCTAATATGTGCACAATTAGTTGTCTCCCTAACTCCCTCTCATGTCATTATTTTCTTTCAGAAATGTCCAGTTTGCAATATTGAAGTGTTTGGTGAGGAATCAACCCATTAGCATCAACATGGGCAAAATGGAGATTTCCGCTTTTAAATCCTTACACATAGCCATAGGTAGTTGGAGTAGAAAGAACTGTGGCAGCGTGTCACACTATACATGTTTTTGTTTACTAGAAACAACCAAAAACAGTCACATATTCTAGCGGTTAATGTTAGGTTGGTTTGTCTTTTTTCTTTTTCTTAAAAAAAAAGGTTATTTATTCTTAGTCATGTCCCTTTTTGTTCTTGTCTCAAGGATTGGGAGTGAGAAATGTGCTTCTCAGCCATTGGTTAACAGAACTGAAGAGCTGTGATATGTCTTCCAAATGTTGCTCGTAACTCTTCATATGTTAAAAATACTTGAAAAGAAGAAAAAGAGAGAATGATGTTTTATTGGATCGTTTATTAATAGTTATAGTTCATCGATAAAAGGTAGATAGAAATTAGTTGCCCAATGCCTATTAGTGTAGCCTGCATAAGCCCTACTGTTCTACTTAATTCCTTCTGTATCCATCCTTCAAAGTTTTTAATATTTGTTAGTCAACTACATGAGGTGTGTGGGTTTGAGTTGAATAATTGTTTTTTAGTCCATTCCAACCTAACCTAACCTATTAGGAGTTGGTGATGCGTTATTAAGGGACTCAGTTTTATTGTTAAAGTGGTGGTAGAGAATTTGGAAGAGGATAGAGTGTTCTTGGTAATAATTTAGACCCCTCTTCTATGAATGATCAAATTAGAGAGAAGGTGATTAAGGCATATGAATTAGAGATGCTAGAGGGGTTACATTATAGCTTCACATCGGAAGCGTGGAGAGGATTAGTTCCGCCAAAAGTTGAACTACTTGTTTGGTTTGTACTGGTGGAAAAAATTTAACACAAAAGATTGTTTGTGCATATTGAACATTTTAACCGAGGAGAGCAACGCATTTTGTGTAATGTTTGAGTTATGGTGTGGATGGTTGTTGCATGGATTTTGCCTTCGAACATCAAGGGCTGTTTTATTAGCTGGATAAAGCATGTAGGGAAGAAAACACAGCAGAGAAATGATGGACGATATTGGTGAGTGGCATTGAAAATATTTGTAAAACAATCAAAATCAACACAGTAAGACTTGATTGAGTGGTTCAATCTTTGAATCTTGTAGTATATGCACTAGGGTTTGAATTTGGTTTTATCCAAAATCATTACAGAACACTTTAGAATGAGTGTTGTGATATAGTATGACCAAATAAATAAATATATTTGTTGCTTCAAGTATATCAATTTTCTTAAAGAGACAAGCATTGTGAGGATGCATTATGAAAATATTTAGACATTAATTTTTATAAAATAATAAAATAACAAATAAACGGTATAGGGAAGCATTATAACTATATATATTCGACTATTCGAGTATTAATCTATTTTTTATAAATTAAATATGGATGATAACAATAAATTTGAAATTAACCAAAATGATATGTATTTTTAACAAATATCACATTTTACTTTTTTAATTTTTTTAAGAGTAATTAGTCATTTTGGCATTCTAAATTCTATTTTTGTCAAAATAGACTCCAACATTTGTTTTTGACAAAATAAACTCCAAAAAATAGGCACCGTTTAACAAAATAACTTTGACGTTAACTTTTCATAATAACTTTGACGTTAACTTTTCATTCTGGATGTTAAGGGAGATGTCTAGATGGCACATTAAGTGTTTTCTTGGAGGGTTAGATATGAAATTACAATATTGTCTTTTTTTAGATGGGAGATTATTAAACTCGAAATTCCTATTTCACTCCTTTACATTCCAGTTGACAATTCATTGACTCACATTAAAAATTTCATTTGACAAGGAATCATCTTTGTTGCATTTAGCACATGTTCAGAAAATACATATTCATTTTTGATACAATTTCAGTATTCAACACACCCAAAAATAACATTCTCTACTACTAATGTTTACTATCATACAGCAACAACAACAGTATCACTAACTAAATAATGAGAACATGTTCATAAATATAACTAAAGCAACCCCAATTACACGCACCAACAACAAAAATCTCTACCTTTCTCATGTGTTCTTCAATCACAGATGACCTCATAGCATAGCTATGTACCTTATAATGGCTTTTTATTTCTTCGCTCCTTTCAACATTTAATTTAATTTTCTTAATCTCTTTTTCTACTTCATCAACCCGAACAAAATATTCACATCTCATTTTCAATTTCTGTCAAAATAAAAAGAAAAAGGAAAAATTCAACAAATAAGAAGAATCACAAGCTTAATTTTAATGAGTTTCATTTAAAACGACATACATGCTAAGATGGACAACGAAAAAACTAACGCCCAAAGTTAGTCCAAATATTCAATTTTTCAATTTTAGTATCATCACCTCCTAATAGCAGACGTTCATTTTTGTTCTACCATCTACTCAATTTAGGACTTATCACTCTAATCCTTTAAGTAGGTACTTAACATGCCACTAAGACATCTTTATTAATGTTCAGAGTGAAGCGTTTAACATCGAGACCATTTTGTCAAATAATGTATATAATTATATATTTTAAATTTATTTTATCAAAAATAAAAGTTAGAGTCAATTTTAACAAAAACATAATTTTTTCGAGTCAAAATGACTATTTATTTTTTTATTTACTTTTTTTTTAATTTCTTAACACCAGCATGTGATCTACTAACAGGTGGCACTGTCATTGTGGTCCGTACCTTGTGGAAAAACAAAACTAAGGATCAGCATACCAAATCCTTTGTATCAGACAAAAAAATTACCAAACCTGCAAACCATTAACATACAAACAAATGTAAACATTGAAGACAAAGGCAATTTTCCCATTTTCCAATAATATGATAAACCACAAAAATCTATTACGTTATAATTATCCTATAATTATATACCGCCATTCACGAGGAGTCACTATTCACCAAATGTTATTACCCAAAAAAAATTCATAAACAACTCACAAAGTTAAACATAAATCCCGCAACAAGAGGGCAAAAATAATACCTCCAAAACCAAAATAAATTCATAAACATTAACACCACCAAAATCAAAAGGAAAAACTAACCCCCCCAAAAAAAAAAGTAAAAATTAAAATATTTACAATAAGATCTAAGACCTTGTTCAAATCAGAAGCCATTATTATTCCTCATGAAAAAGTCTTCTAGCTTGCGTTGTTGCAAAGAACACAATCCATGATCCTTAACCAAGCTACACGAAGTCGAGGGTAAACCCTGTTGGTGTGAATTCTTGATTCTCTCACCATGTCTTCCATGGTTTCAACAAAAAGATTCAAGCTTCTGAGTGGTGGAATATAAAGTGTTAAAGGGATGGCAGAAAAAGCCACAGAGAAGAAAAACTGCAGCATTTTTTTTGTGTGCTTCTTTTCTTATTTTCCTCAAAAAGCTTCTGATGATGATGATGATCAAGGAGGCACACCCAAGAGAAGAATTTTGGACCCAGAAACAAAGTTGTATACTTTAGATCAAAGGGTATCTGGATTTGGTTTTTGTTTATCAAAACTCTTGGATCTCAAAGATTTTCTCAAGAATTGACTCAAGAGGAAAGAAAAGAAGACTTGAAATTTTCACTCTTCTAAAGGGTATTGGTTTTTTAGAAAACACAAAGGGCAAGAAAGAGAAAGAGAAAAAATAATACTGTAGGAAAGAAAAGCAAGTTCTGGATCCCTAAAGATTATTGAACCAACCGAAATTTGCAAGGTGGAGAGTATAGTATATATCTAAATCATCAAACCAAATTTTCAGAGGGAATTAAAGTTGTTATGGATGGTTATTAATGATAATCACATGATAGAGATATATATAAGAGAAATTTCTTTTATTTAAAAAAAATGGAAATTAAGAAAGGGGACGTATAACGTTTTCAAAGACCTTTAACCTTATGTTGTGGTTGAGATGCGTCCTCTGAATTGTGGGTTCAATTTGTTTATTTTATTTTTTTATAATTGTGAAATTATTAGCTTTCTAAAATCTAAATTATTCTCCCAATCATATTTGAATTTCTAAATTTCAGGAGAAATAATTAACGAGTATATTATTTTGATTTATCCAAATGCTTTAAAAATATTTAACGGATAACGTATTTATGTATTTTTTTTGTTTATAATTTAGATGAATATTTTAAAAAATAAAAGTATATATTTTCTTATTACAAAATTATCCATCATATTTAAAAAAATTTAAAAAATTTAATGAAAACAAAATAAATTAACAAAAAGTAAAAAAAATTAAATTAAAAATAAAAAATTTATTTTCCTCAAATCAATTTTGATTTTATTCAAATTTTAAATATATAAACAAAATTTAATTAAAAAATAGATTTGTTAAATTAAAAAAAATGGCGTCAATGAATGGCCACCTGTCCCGCTTGTTCACAAAGCTATTCTAAATTCCTGATTGAAAATTCTCGTTCTGTAACGTGGTTTATTTTCTTCTAGTGGTGGACAGTGGACACAAAACAAGGGAGTATATTGCATTTATTATTTTTTTTTTGTGACATTGCATTTATTAATTTTATTAATTTATATATAACCTTTGGTACATATCTATTTATATTTAATTAACGAGGTGTGAGGAGGTGATGCAAGTAACGGCAGCTGTAACAACATTTCAGTTTTTTTTTTTAAATTATGTTCATTATTTAATAATTAATTAATTAATTAAATTTATAATAATTTTAATTTTAATTTTATGATAAAATATTAGAAGATAATATATTTAAAAAATTAATATATTTAATTTAAAATATAAAAATATTTATTTTAGTATATTTTTAACCGACAATAAATAACTTTTAAAACATAGTCATAACTAATTTTATACTTATTAGATTTGAATAATCTTTAGCTATATGAAAAGATGAGAAAATTATCTTTATTTTTTGAGTTTAGTGCAAAATTAAATTTAAATTTAATTAGGTAGATAGATCTGTTACAAGTTTATAGTAAAAAATCGTATTGTAACTATTAACCAATCAGCTTGATATATAATATTTTATGAATATCTCAAGTTATAGTTATCCAATTGACTTCGTTCAAAATTTGTTGTAAAAATAACTCAATTCTCTATAAATTTGTATCTAATAACTATTTTCAAATTCAAAATATAAAAAATTTTAGGGTAAATTTAGTGCAAATTAAATTTAAATTTAATTAGGTAGATAGATCTTTACAAGTTTATAGTAAAAATCGTATTGTAACTATTAACCAATCAGCTTGATATATAATATTTTATGAATATCTCAAGTTATAGTTATCCAATTGACTTCGTTCAAAATTTGTTGTAAAAATAACTCAATTCTCTATAAATTTGTATCTAATAACTATTTTCAAATTCAAAATATAAAAAATTTTAGGGTAAAAAACCATATTAAGCCAAATGAGTGAAAAAATAACGTAAATACGCCAAAGCAAAAATCGTTTCAGCAATAAGTCAGACCGCATTTTTATATAATTCGAACCAGCTTGGTTCGAACTCAAAATGGTAGTAATTCGAACCTGCCTAGTTCGAATTAGGTTATTTTATTTGTTAAATAAATCGAACCAACCTGTTCGAATTATGAATGAATGTAATTCGAACCAAGGTGGTTCGAATTATAGGAAAGGGTTTCCGTGTAAATCGAACCGGGCTGGTTCGAATTACACAATCATAGGTCGAACCAACCGTTTGAATTAGTGTGAGACTGACTGAGCTGTTTATCTATGGACGAGGCAGATCCGAATCGGCCAAAGAGGTGCGGCCTATGTCGCCACCCGGCCTATGTCACCAATCATAGTTCGAACCAGACCGGTTTGATTGTTTATGAATAATGCAAACACTTTCCGTGGATGCACAATTTAATAAAAAAAAATAATCACTAAACTGTTTCAAGATTCTTGATCCTACGAAGTGAATGTCCCACAAGAGAAATAAAAAAAAACATAGGTGAACAGACTACACATAAAGTAAAGAACAAATTGGTGGAGTGAAAAAATGGGTGACAAGACATAACACTGTCACCGAGTTTCAAATATGATGACGGAAAAGACTCTAACAATGCGTCTTTGTTTGAAATGCTCTTCTTTGGGGTTAACTTAGCGGAGAAGTATTATTTAAAGACAATAATTAAAATAAAATATTATTCAGTAATAAAAATTAAATATTGGAAACTGTCCAAACTATGGAAAAAAAAGTACAAACCACTATCATACATGATTGAACTTTAAAGAAAAAATACATGAAAGAGGTATCATCTAAACAATCGACCCAGTGCCAGCGACGGGTACCCGTGCCCTCTGACCTCGGCGGATCAACGGCTCCTCATCGTCGATGTCATCCTCGTCATCCGTGGGGCAGGCTGTGATGGTGGCGCAACATGCAGGGGTGTCGCCGAAATCCCTGCGACAGACTCTGATGCGGTGAAGGCGATGGAGAGTACCTCGAGACAGACTGGTGACCAGCGGATGAGGATGGAGGCTCATTCAGATCAACATCTAACGGGCCTGTGTGCCTGAGGTCTGACCACCACTGCGCGGAGTCGCGTCCCCCTGCATGATGGCGGTGATCTCCTCAAGGAAGCGTGGACTCCCAAAGTCCCCAACAAGCGTGTCTGACCCAATGAAGTCTGACCACTGTGATCCGGAGATGCGCCAAGGTGTCCCCCCCCTGCTCAGGCTGGTCATCGGCTGGCACACCAACGAAGTAATCTCCAAGAGGGCCTGATCCAAGTACAGCATCACCTGTGTCAGCCCCGGCACCCATCCCTATACCACACCACTCACCTGCATGACCATGATCGTGTGTGGTAGTACCAACAGATGCAGCAGCCCCTGAACCACCCCCACCAACGGGCCGATGCTGATCGTCGGTGTCGTCCCCATGGTCAGGACGACCCCTCGCCCTACCTCGCCGGCCTCGTCCTCCGCCTCTAGCGGGACCGGCGTCGTAATCATCGTCCACTCTCCGAACGGCATATGGAACGTGTGCGTCTCTGGACGCCATCGCTCTACGAAAGCACTGACAAGGGCCTCGTCTAGCCGGAACCATCGGTCGTTCAGCCTTGCAAGATGGTATAGACCTGCCATCTGCAAGTACGGAACGTATCTGTCATCAAGTCGCATGCCCTGCTGCCGCCGCATGCTCCTAATGCATCGCTGGGGCTGCTCACAAAATGAAACGCTCAGTTAGAACCGGCTTGAAATGCAACACACAACCATAACCACACGATAATCATCAACATACCATTCTGCTAAATAAGACCGCATAACATTACATGAAAGATACCAACTAGAAAACAAATCCATAGACCGCACAACTAACCGCATAAATAAACCAGCCTAACGAGAACAGCTTAACTAAACCAGTTTACGTAAAAGAGCTACGGTAAAACAAGTAGCATAAAAAAGTCAAACAAATCACCAACTAAAACCACTAACGAAAATCACCTACCCTAAACCACTAACATAAACCGTTTGCATAAACCACTCGCAAAAACCGCTAACACAAACCACCAACATAAACCACCAACAGAAACCACTAACTTAAACCACTAGCATAAACCACTAACATAAACCACTAACATAACCACTAACATAAACCACTAACATAAACCACTAACATAAACCACCAACAACCACTAACTTAAACCACTAGCATAAACCACTAACTTAAACCACTAACAAAAACCACTAACATAAACCACCTACATAAACCACTAACATAAACCACTAACATAAACCACCATCTAACCCACATGCAAAACCACTAAGGCACAAATACCGCTAGAATAAAAAATATTTCCGTACTAACCTCCTCGTCGATGACCCCGGCTATATGAGCGACTCCGTCCAAGCGATATAACCGTGCCGGATCGTCCCCCATGAGCAGAGTATTCCGTTCAGCTATTATTCGGAGAGAATCTCGGTCGTTTTCTCTGAGATTTTGTGGGGTAGGGGGGAGGAATAAGAGTTCGAATGAGGGTGATTCGAACTCCTTATATAGCCGAATCAAGGGTAATTCGAACCACCTTGGTTCGATTTATGAAGGATCTCTCCAAGGGTAATTCGAACCAGCTTGGTTCGAATTATATGCTTTGCAAACTTGGCCGTAGTTCGAACTAGCCTAGTTCGAATTACGTGGGATTGGAGTTCGAACCACTTTGGTTCGAATTACGTTGAAATATCAACCTCTAATTCGAACCACCCTGGTTCGAATTACTACCATTTTGAGTTCGAACCAAGCTGGTTCGAATTATATAAAAATGCGGTCTGGCTTATTGCTGAAACGATTTTTGCTTTGGCGTATTTACGTTATTTTTCCACTCATTTGGCTTAATATGGTTTTTTACCCAAAATTTTATAACACTTTTAAAGTAACAATTCAGATTGAAGATTTCATATAAATACGAGTTAGATTCTCTTAATGCAATTTGCACATATCTAAGAGCATAGTTGTCAAAACCAAACCGGTGATTGAAGCAATCAAGTTACTGGGTCACTTAATTATTGGTTCAACCGGTGGATCACTGATCGAACCGATTAACTTGAAATAATTAAATAATTATATAAATTTTAATTTTTTTATTATAAGTATTTTTATTTTATTTTTATAAAAATAATTATAAATTTTAAATTTTAATACTTTATTAATTAGTTTATATTTTATTGTATTATTATATATTATTATAGGTGAAAACTCACATACAGTTGTTTTCATGTGAAGATATTTAAGAACAGTTAGATGATTTAACAAGTTTGACTAAATATCATCTAAAGATTTTCAACTATCAAATTCATATGAAGACAATTGCATGTGAGTATTTACCTATTATTAATTATATACTATAAGTATTTATTGAAAAATAATATTAATAGATATCATATAATCATGAAAAGAAAAAATAAATTGGGATTTATTAAATTTTTTGTTTATCTTTTTAATTTATATATTTAATAAATTTTATAATTAAATAAAATATAATTGATTCAAAAATAAGTGACTTTAATTAAAATTAAAATAAATTGAATATAAATAAAATAAAAATTTGTTATATATATATATATATATTGGTAAGAAGCATTACTAGCTTGGTGGTAAGATTGTCCTTGCACGGTGGACTTGCAAAACCGTGGTGCGTCAACTAGACCGAACGGTTCGGTCCGGTCTAATTTTTTACCAAATTTGACCGAATTTGGTCGATTCACTTTGGATTTGACCGGTTTGTGGCAGTTCTCTACTTTAAGAAGTCCTAATCTTAGACTAGACTGATATTGGGTCTGATTTTCCGATTGAATCAACTGGTCCGGTCCAATTTTAATAACTATGCCTAAGAGCCAGTTGAGTCCTTCATTTTTCATTCTATTCTCTTTTTCGGGTAAAAAACCCAAATGAGCCAAGGAGAGCCCAAAATTACTCAATTCAGCCAAATGAAAAATCCATACATGAATCAACCAGGATGAATTATATATAATTCGAATCAATATGATTCGAATTATACTTGCATGTAATTCGAATTGATATGATTCGAATTACTAGGAAGCCAAAAAACCAATGTAGTTCGAAACAAGTTGTTTCGAATTACATCAAGCTAATTCGAATTTACTTAATTTGAATTACTAGGAGAAGCGGATCATAGAGAGGTTCGAATCTAGTTGATTCGAATTAGGTGAAAATTGAGTTGCATAGTAATTCGAATCAACTTGATTCGATTTACAAGGGATTCGGCTATAAAAGGAGTTCGAGCCAAGTTCATTCGAATCACTTTCTCATTCTCCAACCCCACCAAATCCCAGAGAAGAAGACCAACGTTCAGTACGAGTGTGACCAGAGCGGCTGTTTCTGTCGATGGGGGACGATCCGGGAAGGCTTTATCGTTTGGATGGAGTAGCTCATATCGCCGGTGTGATCAACGACGAGGTTAGTGGTTTATGAAAGCGGTTTATGATAACGGTATTTGTTAATGGTTTTTTATAATGGTTTATGTTACTGTTAGTGGTTTAGGATAGTGGTTTAGGAAAGTAGTGTAGGCTAGTGGTTTTCATTAATGGTTTTTTATAGCGGTTTATTTAAGTGTTAGGTGTGTATGCAAGTGGTTTAGGCCAGTAGTTTTTTTTAGTGGTATTTGAAATTGTTTTTTGTAAGCGGTTTGTGTTAATGGTTTTGGGTAGTGGTTTTAGTGATGGTTAGCGGTTTGGGATCGTGGTTTAGGGTGGTGGTGTACAGTGGTTTTTGTTAATGGTTTTTTTTAGCGGTTTATTTTATTGTTAGCGGTTTAAGCAAGCGGTTTAGGCCAGTGGTTTTTGTTAGCGGTTTTTGTACTCGGTTTTTGTTAACGGTTTTGGATAACGGTAGTGGTATATGATAAATGTGAAAATGCATATGTTTTTGTTGATGGTATTGGCACGTGGTTTGAGTGAGCGGTTTGTGTATGAAATGTTGGTTGTTTGTTTCATATATCTTTTACCCATCATGATTTATTTTCTGGTTCCTTATAAAATAGATCGCTTATGTTAGAGGTTTGTGCATCTGTTCTAATTATGCGGTTTATGTGCTGGCCAGCCTCGTCGTTGCATATCCAGCGTTAGGCGGCAACAGGGGATGCCTCTTGATGAGAGGTATGTTCCGTACTTGCAGATGGCGGGACTTTACCATCTTGCGAGACTGAACGACAGATGGTTCCGACTAGACGAGCCCCTAGTCAGCGCATTCGTCGAGAGGTGGCGGCCTGAGACGCACACCTTCCACATGCCGTTCGGAGAGTGCACTATCACGCTTCAGGACGTCGCATACCAGCTGGGGTTGCCAGTCGACGGAGATTACGTCAGTGGTTGCCTTACCGACTTCCACCTTTACATTGAGGGTGGGAGACCTGCTTGGCAGTGGTTCCATGATTGCTCGGTGTTTTACCTCCCGAACCAGGTGCAGAAATTCGCAGTCAACTGCACCTGGTTTCAGGAGACATTTGCAGAGTGTCCAGACGGGGCAGAGGACAGTTAGGCACTTTGCCTGGGCCTATATCATGATGTTATTGGGTACGCAGCTGTTTGCCGACAAGTCCGGCAATCGTATACACATCAGATGGCTACCTTATGTTGCTCGGCTTGAGGAATGGGTCGCTACAGTTGGGCGTCGGCGGCACTAGCATGGCTGTACAGGTGCATGTGCCGAGTCGCCAACAGACATGTGGTGAAGTTAGCTGGCCCGTTACAGTTATACAGTCTTGGATCTTCTGGAGGTTTCCCACTCTTAGACCATCTGGGTATGAGAGATCAGCTGGCCCCTTGCCTCGAGGTACCGTTATTGTTTGTACTATATATTCTTCTTGTTTTTACTTTCAATTATGCAACCCATTCTTATGTTTCTTGTACGCAGATGGTCTGGTTACAATCCTGGGATTAGCAACAAGGGACCTCGGGTACAGATGGCTCGCATGAAGATCGACTTGTTACAGCCTCGGCAGGTAAGTACGCAGAACATTTGTTTATCTGAAGTCATTGTTTCAGTTTATAGCTCTTTACTAAGTGTACAAACGATTTGATTTTTTTTTCAGTTCATATGGATGCCCTATAGCGCACTCGACGTCATCCAGGTTGTCCATCCTGAGTTTGGAGCCTCGGCATACGATGTTATGGCGATGCAGGACGTCCCTAATTTTTTGCGGTTGTCGAGTGGCATCAGGTTGATAGAGTTTTTACCTCAGTTTGGCGGCGTTCAGCCCATACCGTCTCCCGCCCTGAACATCGACTTCCTGATGTCGAAGGACGGGAGGGAGGACCGTTGGTTCCCGGCACAGTACCCTGAGTGGCATCTTCACTGGCAGGAGCGTGCTGATCACATTCTACAGTTTGACATCGTGCCGACCCCGGACCGTCACATGAGTTTCTTGACATGGTGGTATCAGCACGGAAAGAGGTTTTTGTCACCGGAGATGTTATTGGGGGATCCGAGAGGTGTTCCTATTCCAGATGAGGCGACGCAGAGGGGTGCAGGCCGACTTCCATTACACATAGGAAACAACCACATTTCCAGACAAGTGCTAATACATTAACAATTAAAAACAACTAGAAGACAAGTGCTAATACATTAACAAACAAACACAGACATAGCAATCTCCTACTGATTTCTAGCAGTCCCTGGGCCTGAGGCTTGTGGACAACTACGCCTGGTGTGACCTGGCTGCCTGCAGAGGCCACATCTCTTTGGCCGGTTCGGATCTGCTTCATCCATGTTGGTGCGAATTCTTGTGGATCGAGGACGACCCTCCCTCGCACGCCTCATACTCGGATCCGGTATAACGGTAGGCCCGGCATAAGGTGGCCAGAAACCCTCTGGAATCGGAGGGGTAAATCCCAGCTGATAGACACCGAATACGGAACTAAGGCGATATACCTCGTGGACGTAAGGCTGCCATGTAAGCCGTGAATAAGCACAGCATGCCAGTGCGTGCGGACAGGGAAAATGAAGTGCTTGGAAGTATCCACAATCACAACTCTTAGACCCTAATGAGACCCTGTACGTACCAAGAGAGAATGAACCTGTCGGAGTCGTCTCAGCAACGGTGTACTCCGAGTTATCCCTGTCGTAAACAGTCACCGTGAAGTGCCTGGCTGTCCTCAGGTTGGCCTCGATACACTTTACTAGGTATTGACTGAATTGTTGTCCAGTACCCATCTGAGCCTCGGCCTCCCTACCCTTACGGACAAATAGCTCAGCTAGCCTTCCGTATGTGGCCTTCACCAACGAGCAAACAGGGAGGTTTCTACCCCCTTCAGGATTGAGTTGACACATTCCGAAATATTGGTCGTCATGTGGCCGAATCTCCGACCCTCATCACAGTACTGTGTCCACAACGAATACTCGATTCGGTTCGCCCAGTCACACATTGCCGGATTCTCAGAGCGCAGAATGTCAAACCAGTAGTCAAACTCAACCTCGGTCTTGGCATATGCGGCGTTAACAAGAAGCCTCCGGGCATCTTTTCCCTTGAACGTCAAGGCAAAATTCGCTGCAACGTGTCGAATGCAGAACGCCCGGTACGCAGCAGGGGGTAGCCATCCCCCTTCCGGAGCCTCGAGGGCTGCCTTGATGCCGTTATGCCTATCTGAAATAACTAACAGACCCGGGGGGTGTCACGTGCTCACGGAGGTGGGAAAGAAAGAAAGACCATGACTCAGCATTCTCACCCTCAACTAGTGCAAATGCGACGGGGATGTTCGAGTTTCGTCCTGTGCAATGGCGACTAGAAGTGTTCCCCCATACTTCCCATATAGATGGGTGCCATCAATACTCACCAAAGGCTTGCAATGACGGAATGCCTGGATACAAGGGGGGAAAGTCCAGAACAGCCTATGAAAATAAACCTGAGACTCGTCGACCTGTCCCCCAACTCGAACAGGGCAAGTCCTGAGAACGGCTACAGTGCCAGGCATCGTCAGCTGAACTCCTAGAACCCACCTAGGGAGCTCATTGTACGACTCGTCCCAGTCCCCATATATGACGGCAACGGCCTTCTGCTTCGCCATCCATACCCTCCTGTACGTAGGCGTGAACCCAAAGTGTGCGGCCGTGGCATTTTGAAGCACCTTGATGTTCACAGCTGCATCAGCCCTAACCATCGGCATAATGAAGGTGGATATGACATGGTAGTCCAGACTCCTATGATCGCTGGAGATGGAGCTGGACGGCAACGGCCTTCTGCTTCGCCATCCATACCCTCCTGTACGTAGGCGTGAACCCAAAGTGTGCGGCCGTGGCATTTTGAAGCACCTTGATGTTCACAGCTGCATCAGCCCTAACCATCGGCATAATGAAGGTGGATATGACATGGTAGTCCAGACTCCTATGATCGCTGGAGATGGAGCTGGCAAGACATGTATGCGGTCCGTTGTATCGCTTCACTTCCCAGATACCCTTCCGCTGTCGGAGACTCAACCGAATTAGCCATGTGCACCCATTCCCAAACTCAAAACACTTTCCCACATACCTGCGGTAGTCAGACTCAACGACCTTGTACTGGACCCCTCGACGGATACTGTACGTCTTCACACTCAACAGCGCCTCATCTTTATCCTGAAATTGTTGCCCAACTTGGAACTCGTTCATACCGGCAGACCCATCTCTTTAGCGCCAAATCCTGAGGGCTGCAGAGCATTAAACGAAGGGGACGCAACAGGCTGCATCGGTGGCTCATACACAAGAGCAGAGGATGAAGCAACAGCAGGTCTCGAGCTCGAGCCGGCAACCGCGGCTATAGTATTGGCATTCCGGTTCGAACCACCCGAGCTAGATACCACATCAACCAACTTTGCCAACAGCTCTGGTATCCTTACCTTGGGAAACTGCCTACGAGAAAGAAACATAACCTGCAAGTCCTCGTCACTACCGATTGTGAAACAATCAAACTTCACGGTGTCATGGAGCACCGCTGTTGGAATGCGGTAGAAAAACTTCTTGACCCTTTTAACTCCTTCAAGACCAAGCTTCTCCAGCACAGAGCTAACAAGAGCATCGTAGGTGGTTGTCAGCGTCACGATAATACATAGGGGATCCTTATCAGTGAACTTCACGCCGGACCGAGTTTTTCTCTTAATCGACCCTCTGTAATGTACCAGAACTAGGAAACTCTCCTCACTAGCCATCTCTCCTCTTTGTTGAGAGCATCATGAGTTCACAACTTATATATACAGCCCTGGCTCGCACTATATATATATAATTCGAATCTATATGTTTCGAATTATGTAGTATCACAACATAACCTAGTAATTCGAATTAACTAAATTCGAATTAGTTAAGTGTAATTCGAAACAAGTTGTTTCGAATTACTTAACAATGTCTCCTTCCTAGTAATTCGAATTAACTAAATTCGAATTACCTTAGTTTGTTGCCTCAACGTAATTCGAATCATATCAATTCGAATTACATGCAATTATAATTCGAATCATATTGATTCGAATTATATAATAATTCGTCCTGGTTGATTCATGTATGGATTTTTGAATTGGCTGAATTGGGTAATTTTGAGCTCTCCTTGGCTCATTTTGGTTTTTTACCCCTCTTTTTCTATACGAAAATTCTAGATAATTTATTTTCTCTATCTTCTATTATCTCTACAAATTGTTATTCATATACGTTTTTCACTTCATTATAAAAAAATCCTTATCTTTTCTCACTTTCTTACTCTCATTATAGATCATTCGCCAAATTATTCACAAATTTTATTCGTATATTGTATGAGAAAGTATCTTTTCTAAACTATGCTAACTACGGAGACCAGGAATATAGAGATTTTCTTTCTACGATAAAAATAACATGAACTCAGAGATTTGCATAGGATTCATATTTTTTGCAACTTCAATATTTATATTGAGTTTCATCAAAAGAATGAAACCTATCTCTTAACCAAAGATATATATCTGCCTACATTGAAACACGCACAAATTCTAGTCATGAAATAAGTCTCTCTTCGCTAACGAATAGTGTCTATTTACATTAGAATATATATAGAATTTCTACACATTTCACTCGAAGTAAAGATTTTATGCTACTTTTTTTTTGAGTTATATCTTAAATGTTTTTAATATAGAAACTAGTATTGCATGTCATGATATAATATCTCTCAATTGTATTCACATTAAACATTATAATAACCAGTTTTATGTGCATTAAAGAACTGAGGAAATAATGCTTTGGTAAAGAAAAATGACCCCTAAAGACAAGATAATCAAAGTGATCATTCGATAAGAAAAGGTGATGATTGACAAACTTTTGGGATAACGACATTCGATAAGAAAAGAGGACTCCTTTTAATTTTATACACAATTTGAGTTTAATACCCTCCAAAATCAAAGCAATGTTAAAAGATTGCTTAAGAAAAGTTAAGGTCAATTTCATGTATCAGATAAGAGTTTATATCAATAAAAAATCGTTTTCTTTTCATGTACAGAGAAGTTACAAAAATGTCAAGAGAAATCAAGTCAATGTTTATATGTTTGCATTTTGTATATTTTAATATTATACGTATTTAGTCATGAGTTACATGTGTAATAACATAAGTAAATAAGAAGCATATAAAAGTCACACCACTTCGACTAATTGAAAATATTGCATTATCACTATTTTTATTTTAAAATTCGAAGTAGTTGAAGATAGATACGATGATATCATATAGATAAATTATTGAAAAAATTTTATTTCTCACCCTCTCTTCATACCATTTTCAGAAATGATGTGGTACGAAACAATACACTACTCGATTGAATTGAAAAAACAATACACTATATATAAAATGATTAGTAGTGAAATATCAAGGACATAAATAGAGAATGTTAAATATTTGCTCAAATTTATATTAAGAATGGAGAATAGGTGATTATTTTAGTCATAGATATACACATTAAGGGAATTAAAATTTTTTATATGTCTTGTTTTATCTTTATTGAGCGCTACAATTGTGTCTATTATATTTGTTTTTTTTATTTATATGATTATTTAATATGTATTGTTTTGCCTATAATCTAGTACGTTCATCTTTCATGTTAATATCACTAGCTCTACTTATATTTCTTAACTAGTAAGGATTGTAATAAAAATTAGTTATTTATTATTTTTTATATAAAAAATTTATTTTAAAAATTTTGTAAAATTTGAATAACAATAATTAATATAATTCAAATAAGATTTAAACTTAATTTAAAAATATTAGGGTATTACAATAATTATTTTAGTAAAATTTGAATAAGACCAAGAGAATAAAAATAATAATATTCAAAAAAATTTCAACTATATCATCGGTTCTTTAACTAATCTAATTTTATTTAAATGAATTAATTTCTTTCTTTTAGATTAAATTAGAGAATTTTGTCTAGTGGTATGATAAATTAAATTTCGGAGTGACAAAATTAAAGAAAAGATTTTTTTTTTTCAAAATGGCTTACTTTTTTTTTTTGTTGATTGACATGAAAGGCCAAATTTGTACGTTAAATATTTATAGTATTTTATTTTCCTTTTTGATGATTTAGCATTTACTTACAAAATAACTATACCACGTTAACTATTTGTCCATATATTTGGAAGTCATTGAATGCTTGCTTCAATTGTCATATATTTCAGGAAGCCTTGGGTTAAGGAAAAGTGAAGTACTTATTTTTGTTTTGGGTGACTAAAGTACTTAAATTTATCAATATAGGGTTTGTTGGATGTTATTTTTAAAAAAAAAAAAATTATATTGATATATTCCATCTTTATTAATATATATAGCTGATGGAAATCGTTCTATATCCTATTTAACTACAAAAGTTAAAAAGACGATGGATTGTTCTGCTAGGGTTTCTTCTCAGGAGGAAGATTTGGTTGAACGAAGTACGAAAAAAGTTAAAACTCGCGATGAAGTGGATCTAAACCAACCGGGAGAGTCGATGGACATCTCGGACGGGGTGGCAGCTACTGAACGTATAGTGAAAAAGGTCACGTATAAGGATTCGTTGTTGACAATATTCGGGCCGAGACTTGAAGGTATACCAGACATTGATCTGGATGATGATATGACGGAAGACGATCCTAACCCAGAGGATCGATGGTATCAAGAAAATAATGATCAACAGGAAAATGTCAAGGAATTTGACCCATGCCCGGTTATTCCGGTCTCAAAGGAAGAATTTGAGGATTGGTGCAAGCCCTGGAAAAATGCTCTTATTGTGAAATTGCTGGGCAAAAGGGTTGGTTTAGCCTTCATGGAACAACGTCTAAAAAGGAGCTGGGTAAGAAATGGTACTATCAATGTTATTGATATGGACCATGACTATTTTCTTGTTCATTTTTCAGATGATGAGGACTACTCTCATGCGCTTATGGAAGGACCATGGATGATTGCGGGTCACTATCTCGTTGTCCAAAGATAGAGACCTTTCTTCCTCACATCAGAAGATATTGTTCGAAGGATTGCTGTTTGGATTCGCATACCTAACTTGCCCATTGAGCTTTATAATCAACGCTTCTTGTGGAGGGTGGGATCAGCCATTGGTCATATGCTCAAAATCGAGCGTACGACTTCTATACATTCAAGAGGAAAATTCGCTAGAATATGTGTGGAAATTGATCTGGCTAAAAAATTGGTGCCTCGAATCTCTGTGTTGGGTAGTGAACTAAATATTGAGTATGAAGGGTTACATCAAATCTGCTTCTCTTGTGGAAAATATGGGCATCGACTTAACTCTTGCTACGAAAATCTTGGAGGACAAATGCCGTCACAACCGGCAAACCCAGGTGGTGGTGAGACGACCGGGGGAGGAGTTACTGTTGACGGTGAAGAAGTCCAAAATGGAAATAATAATCCAGGAATTAATGCACAGGAGCCCAGTGTTAAAGACTCTCCGGATTTTGGCCCATGAATGCTAGTTAAAAGGCCAATTAGAAGGAAAAAAGATATTTCCTTTCCTAAAAAGAAAGAAGCTCATTATGATTATGATTCCAATTCTAATATAGAAAGGGAAACTAATCAGGAAGTCATTTATTTGGAAGGGGGGTCACGCTTTAATGCCCTTTATGAAGAAGGAAATTTATCTCATAAAAACCCAAATGAAAAAAAGGAAAATGGACTTAAGGAGAATGGGCCTTTATTTGTTAAGGCCCAAGGTGGGTTAGACAAAGGACAAGCCTTGAAAAAAAAAATCCCTTAAGGTTAATAATTCAAAAAACCAAGCTAGTCACAAGAGTGGCCCAAATGCCAAAATAGGAGTTACAAGGAATGAGAAGTCTATTCTTCCTAAAGTCCAGAATCAGGAAAAACAAGTAGCCATTCACGATGATGCCATCGAATCCCCCTCTCCCCAGAAATCAAAGTGCAGGGACCCAGAAGTAGAAGCTATGGAATTAATGATGCTTGAGAGCATGCGTTGCCTTCAGCAAGAGCAAACGGAGGCACATCTAGCAATGAAGGAGCCCGGTAAGTCTATTGATCGAAACCTTGTAAGAACTGATCTCCCCAAGCGCAGAATGACCGAAAGTTCCACATCTGGTGGCCTCATGATGGAGCAAACCATGATTAGCCAGCCGAGCAAACCACCTGATGGGCAGGTGATTATTTTACCAACATTCAAAAATAAAGAGGGGAGCTTATCCCGGGACCGGATTGGCCTGAAGCAAAAGGCGAATTCCCAAAGATGATCTTCAGGTTTTTCATAACCTTTTTTTTATTATGTTTTCCTTATGAATATTATTAGCTGGAATTGTAGAGGTGCTGGTGCTAAATCATTTCCTTATCTTATTAGAGACTTAAGGCGTGAATTTGATGCTAATTTTTTTCTCTTATTTGAAACTCATTTAAGTGGGGATCGGGGAAAAGAGGTTAGAAATAAATTAGTCTTTGATGGTTGCTTTGTGGAGGAAGCAAATGGCCACTCCGGTGGTATATGGGCTCTTTGGGATTCAAGTACTTGGAAGGTTGACATCCTTGGCCATAATAGACAATTCATTCATCTTTTGGTCTCTTGTAAAAATTCTACCACTTGGTTACTCACAGCGATTTATGGTAGTCCCCAAAAAGTTAACAGGAAGCTTTTGTGGAACAATTTGAGGAATTTGGCTGAGAACATTAATGCTCCATGGTGCTTAATTGGTGATTTCAATGCTACTTTACATGACCACGAAAGACGCGGAGGTGCTATTAGAAATGACTCTGGCGCTTGCTCTGACTTTCAGAATTGTGTTTCTGATTGTGGGTTGATTGATTTGGGGTTTGTGGGCTAGCCGTTTACCTGGAAAAGGGGTAATTTAGTGATCAGGCTGGACCGTGCTTTAGGGAATTTAGATTGGCAAATCCAATTCCCTGAGGCTTGCATTAAACATTTGCCTATGCTCAAATCAGATCATGCCCCCCTCTGCCTTCAATTATCTCAAAATAGTATGGGCAATGGAAGGAAAAGACCGTTTCGCTTCCTTGCTGCTTGGCTGCACCACCCAGAATTTGATGGCATGGTTAGAAACTGTTGGAAGTTTGAAAGTTCTTGGTCAAACAGTATTCACAATTTCCAGAGAGCTCTCAAGGATTGGAACAATTCAGTTTTTGGAAATAGTTTCAAAACGAAAAAAAGAATTCTCTTTCGACTTCAAGGCATTGCAAATTCCCTCTCTAATGGAGTCAACCACTACCTAGATGATCTACAATTTCGGCTATGCAAAGAATATGAAGAAGTGCTTGCTCAGGAGAAATTGTTGTGGTTCCAAAAATCTCGGAGTAATTGGATCGAATTTGGCGATCATAATACCAAGTTCTTCCATGGGTATACGATGATTCGAATAAGAAGAAACAGAGTTCTTGCCTTACAAAATGATGATGGTACTTGGGTCACTAAGAAAAACGATTTGGAGCAGCTTGCTTTCTCATTTTTCTCTAATCTCTACCAAGATACCAGCAATAACCCTCCCTATGTGCTAGAAAATGAATTTCCGACCCTTAACACTACTAAGCTTAATATCTTGGGTGGTGAAGTGATGCACCAGGAGATTAAGAATTCTCTATTTGGTATTGGGAGCCTAAAAGCACCAGGCATGGATGGCATACAAGCTGTTTTTTACCAACAGTATTGGGAAAAAGTCGGACCTGACCTCTGTAGGTTGATCCAAACTGTCTTTCACAATCCCAAGCACGTCAATGAGCTGAATGAGACCCTCATCACCCTTATACCAAAGGTAGATTCTGTGTATAACCTCAAACAAATGAGGCCCATAAGCCTATGTAATGTTTCGTACAAGATTGTTACTAAAATTCTGGCTAGTCGTATGAGAAGAATCATGGAGAAGCTGGTTAGTCCGACCCAATGCAGCTTTGTGCCAGGAAGACAAAGTTCAGATAATATTATCATTGCACAGGAAGTAATCCACTCCATGAGAAATAAAAAAGGGAGGCAGGGATGGATGGCGATCAAGATCGACCTCGAAAAGGTGTATGATAAGCTCAAATGGTCTTTTGTGGAGGATACTTTAAAGGACATTGGGCTTCCTTCCAATACTGTTGAACTTATTCTCTCCTGTATCTCCTCTGCAAGAATGCGAGTTCTTTGGAATGGTGAAGAATTGGAGGAGTTTAAACCAACAAGGGGTATTCGACAAGGGGACCCAATATCTCCTTACATTTTTGTCTTGTGCATTGAACGCCTATCTCAGCTTATTAACTGTGCAGTCAGTCACGGTTTTTGGAAGCCGATTCGCATCAAGAGACGGGGTCCGGCACTATCTCACCTATGCTTTGCAGACGACTTGATTCTTTTTGCTGAGGCTAATATGGACCAGGCTAGTGTTATAAAAAGATGTCTTAATGCCTTCTGTGAGAGCTCTGGGCAAACGGTTAGCCAGGAAAAAACTCGTATCTTCTTCTCGAGTAATGTTGGGGGCCCCATTAGAGAAGAGATCAGTGACGCCTTGGGCTTTGCCAGAACGGACAACTTGGGAAAATATCTTGGAGTTCCTCTCCATCACAATAAGGTGTCTGGTAGTACTTTCGATGATATCATTAGCAAACTCAACACGAGACTCAACTCTTGGAAGGCTTCATCCCTCTCCTTGGCAGGAAGAAACACCCTGGTGAAATCTGTCCTTTCTTCTATTCCATCATATACTATGCAAACTACGTTACTTCCCTCTACTACTTGTAATGCTATTGACCGTAAATGTAGGAATTTTCTCTGGGGAAAAACCGCTCAATCAAAAAAGATTCATCGCTTGAGTTGGAGAAAAGTTGGCGAGCATAAAAATAATGGTGGATTGGGCATTCATCATGCTCGTACCCTCAATCGAGCCTTCATGATGAAAGTAGGTTGGGGCCTCATTGAGAAGAAGGATGCTCTTTGGGCTAGAGTTTTGCGATCCAAATATGGAGGAGGTGAAGACATTATCCCGAGAGTAGAGCGAAAACAGAGCAACTTAAATCTGTGGAAAGGAGTTTGCGAAAACTGGGAGAATGTAAAAAAAAACACCATTTGGCGGATTGGAGATGGCTCGAAAATCAATTTCTGGAAACATAATTGGGTGCCTAATTTAGGGAGCATGGATAAGCATGTTCACCAGGTAAGTATTGATACTATTGACTATAATAGCTCCCTCACGGATTTTCTGTCTATTTCAGGAGATTGGGACATCAAGAGGATTAAGGAATGACTCCCGGATGATATTGTCAAAAAGATCAATGCATTGGCCCCACCATCCCCTTGGAAGGAGAAAGACCAAATCGCTTGGGCGCTCACGTCAGATGGGTCTTTCAAACTTAAATCGGCCTATCAAGATATTCATGATACCACCGGTCAACCCAACAACATCTTCAGCCTTGTTTGGAAGTGGAAAGGTCCAGAACGCATCCGCATGTTCCTATGGTTAGTAGCCCATGACGCTATCCTTACTAATGCAGCAAGGAAGAGACAACACATGGCAAGTGATGATCGCTGCCCCAGATGTAGCAGCAA
Source organism: Arachis stenosperma (assembly GCF_014773155.1). Taxonomy (NCBI): domain Eukaryota; kingdom Viridiplantae; phylum Streptophyta; class Magnoliopsida; order Fabales; family Fabaceae; genus Arachis; species Arachis stenosperma. Next base: position 45,124,920 of record NC_080384.1, read on the forward strand.
TGAAGAATCCACTTTACATATCTTTCGTGACCGCTTCTTCGCCAAGAGCATCTGGTGCAATCTCCTTCCTTCAAGTCAACTGCCTTCATTCTTCGGCTCTGATCTTTCGAACTGGCTTTTAAGCAATATATCGAAAGAAACAAACTGGTCAAATTTGTTTGGTTACGCGACTTCCTACCTGTGGTTTTGCCGAAACAGTTTAGTGTTTGAGAATAAGTTGATTCCTTCTACCTTGGCTTTATTCAATATTAAAGCGAGACATGAGGAATACCTAAGAGTTATGGAGAACCAGTGGAAAACGAAGCACACCGTTCCAGCCCACAACAACCTCATACGCTGGTTTCCTCCTGCAGAAGATGTTATTAAACTCAATGTTGATGGCTCCTTTTATGAAAATCAGAATAATGCAGCATGTGGGGGAGTTTTTAGAGATCACTTGGGGAGATATATTGCTAGTTTCTCTTGCAATCTGGGTAGTTGCTCTATAATGCAAGCTGAAATTTGGGGGGTTGTGCGTGGCCTTCAAATTGCAGTGGCAAAGAACTTCCACCAAATCATTGTTGAAACAGATTCTACATCAGTTTTGGAGCTTGTAAAAAGCGGTTGCGCTACAAGACACCCATGTGTATCACTTCTCGCAGATATCAACATTCAAGCTCAACGTCTGACTATCTCTGAATGGACCCACACTTTACGAGAAGCGAATTATGTCGCAGACATCCTTGCAAAAAAAGGACAGACTCTTCCCCTTGGCCTCCATGTTTATGATGTGCCCCCTCCTGATATATCTTTGGCCTTAGATTTGGATTGCTTTGGCTGTATGCGTCCTAGGGGTTCCTAGTTTTGTTTTGCTGTTTTTGTTTCTTTTGTTTGGGGTCTTTGACCCCCCTTTCTCATCAAAAAAAAAAAAATTATAAAAATAAAAGTAATTTTATATTTAGATATCTCATATAAAAAATCTTTTTATTTATCAATTATATTTAGATAAAATAAAATAAAAATAAATTTTTGTTCATTTATTATGTGAAAAATATTTTTTTTATCAATTTAATAAAGCCAAACAAGCACATATTCATACTCATAATGTAATAATGGTTTATTAATCAAATTGCACTCCAGACAAAGAATAAAAGGGTACAAATTAATGATACTCTTTATTATCTTTCTAATAATTCTTTGTTAGGGGTTTACATAGTTAAGGTTTTTGGAAAATCAAACATGATACGAGGTTAAGGAGAAATATAATTAGTTTTAGATGAGTAAATCAATCTGGTTTCAAAAGATCAAACCTGTTATTAACAAGTTTTAGAAATAATAATTAAACTGCTTTTTAGTTGGTTAAAAAAATCAAATTTTATACTCAAAAAATATTTAAAACATAAGAATCGTTTTTTTTCTTAAAGTACTAGTTTTATATTCTAAAAGAATTTTGAATTAGTTAACCAGTTAAAAAGTTAGTTTTCACCAATTTTATTAAGAGTAATGGTAGAGAAATAATATCATAAAATTATTTTATTTAATTTAATATTTATAATTTTATATATGTAACATTTATAATTATATGTTTATTACATCTAAAATAATTTATTTATTTTAATAATAATTAAAGAATGTAAAGTAAAAAAAAATATTTAAAAAAAGCTAAAAGTGATACTATGAATTAGTAAAATTTATTTGTTAAAAACAACTTAGTGTGTGTTTGGATTGTGGTTTGTCAAGTGATTTTATAGAATTGATTTTGAGTAGAAGTAAGTTTGTGTCAACATGATTCACGTTTAGCAATTTTATAATAAAATTGATTTTGATAAAATAAATATTGTTTGGATAATATTAGTTAAAATCACTTTTAGATAGATAATTACTAAAAAAAGACATGACATTAAATTATAATGTTATTTTTTTATATATGTTTAATTTTTTATATTTTTTATATGTTTTTATATAGTATATTTTTAATATTCTTAGTACTCTTTTTTAATACGCTATAATTTTTTACTATTATTATTATTTATGGTTAATTTTTTTGTTTAATTTATTTTATCAAATGAGATCAATAAATTATATTATAAAAAGATAAATATAATGCACAAAATTTATCATTATAAAATATATAATGTTAAATAAAAAATTAATAAAAACTATAAATAATAAATAATTGAAAAAAAGAGTTCATATAAAAAAATGATAAGAATTCTATAAATAATACAATAATATGTATAAAGGATAAAGTTAATAAAAAAAATAAATATTAATATTAATGGCTAAAAGTCAGTTAATGTAACGTAAAAATTAAAAAATATTGCTTCTTATATACGTAGTTTTGTGATCAAAATTACTTCTATGTTTATAAAATAAAAAATTAATCAAACAAAAAATTAAAACTTTCAAAAAGCTGTAATCTATTTCTCCTCTTCAAACAATGAATAAAATTACTAAAAACTATTGGACTCAATAATTTCTTTTTTACATATATTATCTTTTGTTAAATATGTTAAGATATGCTACTGCAATACGTTTACGTAAAAAAAGAATTTTTAAATGTTGATTCAAAAATAAAATTTAAAAAGATAAGATAAATTGAATTTTAATATTATATGAAAGAATTTTATAAAAATAAAATAAAATTATATTTTTATATCTTTAATTAATTTATTATTGAGGAGTGTTAGGAAATTAATAATTTTTGTGTTTTGTAATCATTAATTGACGTTTTTAATAGTGTGAAATTACATTCAACGGTGAAAGATCACTCACTTTTTTTTTTATGGTTAAGTGCTGACCACAAAACACAAAAAAAACTAGTTCCATAGACTTTTTTTTATTTATTATATATTTAAAGAACAGGCATTAATTTTTTATACATTATAAATTTTAATTTTACCTTTTTATAATTTCACATATTTATTTAATTAATTATGAGAACGTCAGCAAGTTAAATTAATAATTTGCGGTTAAACTCATTATCTTATTAAAACACCCAATCTCTTATCTTTAGCAAGATTAGTTAAGTATTAAAAAGAAAAGAGTAAGAAAATAAAAAACGGTTAAAATTATAAAAAGAGTAAGAAAATAAAAAACGGTTAAAATTACTTTGGAAGTGGCGGTAAATTAACATCCTATTTTGACTTTTAAAAGATAATAAGATTAATTAATTATTATTATTATTATTAAAATAAGATAAGAAGTAAAGATAAAATGATTAACTCAATCATATCTAAATGAGGAACTTAAGATAGCATGTTGAGTTGAATAAATATATAAAATCCTGAAGCTATTGCTCTTTTGAGCTACAACAGTCTCGCAAACACGGTTAGTTAGCTCTGAGGCTACAATCCCACGCTTCCTGCTCTAACCGCTACCAGTCATCAGAACCATCCGAACTAGGAATAATCCTTTTTCTTTCTTCAGATCACCTCGTCTCACACATTCACTGTGATGGAATCTTGTGACAAGATGAATGGAGGAACTGCGGATATTGTTTCTGGTGGTGGTAACAAGAAAGGGAGTGATAATGGCATCTGCTGCAACTGCCAAAAGAGTCAATGCTTGAAACTTTATTGTGAATGTCTTCGTGCTGGAAATTTGTGCAACAATTCTTGTACTTGCAAAGCGTGCGAGAATAATGAGAATAACAGGGATAAAGTGTATGAGAAGAAAAAAGAAATAGAATTACGTGATCCAGAGGCATTTCAATCCAAGATTATTATTGGTGGGAACGAAGCAGCAAGGCACAGAAAAGGATGCAACTGCAGGAAATCAAAGTGCAAGAACAAGCACTGTGCTTGCTTCAGTGCTGGAGTTGGTTGCTCTAATCAGTGTAAATGTGACGATTGCATGAATGAGTATGGAATCGTCAACAACCAACAAGTACTTGTTTTGACTAATGATAGTAATAATAATGGCAGCAACAACATCACGGTGGATAATGGATCATCTCAATTTCAACATCTATTTGCCGATAACGATGGCTTCTTACAGGTATAATTTCTACTAGTATTGTCCACAAGAGTTTAAGAGTATGATTTTTTCTCTTAAACTAGTACATTACCTATATTTAATTAAATTGCTTTACTATCAAATTTAATTTTTATTTATTTATATCAGAATATGCAGGAATATGAATCAGATATGGATAGAATTTTTAATGAGGTAGAGCAGGCAGATTATTATTGTTATTATGGTCAGCAAACGTCACTGAGCAGCAACAGCGAGAATGGAATCAACAATAACAACGTGAATTTGCCATCAAATCAGCAAGATAGCCATGTTCCTGCTGCTGCTGTTTGTTATAACTATAATCTTTATGGAAACATTATTCAAAACAATGTTGCTGCACCTAATTATCATCAGCATCTTACTACCCCAAGGCAGATTTCTCCAGTCGAATACAACAACACTATTGATGATCTTGATTTGGAGGGACCATCATCATCTTGGTTCTATGGTGAGCCCTCTTCCCTTCCTAGCTTCTTCACGACGGACACAACAATTCAGGATAGTAATCAGCAGTATAAACCTGAGACTCTGAATTATGGTGATTTGTTCAAACAAGAAGCACTACCAATATCACCGACAATGAATCAGAGTGCACAGCATCTGACAAACACGCAACCACCTAGTCATCCTAATAATAACCAACTTCCATAATGTGAAACTAGAACAAGTGTAAGAGTTTAATTGTTATGTGTGGCAACTTTTATGTTTGGAAAAGAGGGAAGCGCGTTTGAGTCTCTTGAACGTTGCATCTTTTATGTTTGGCAACTTTTTTATCTTTTGAATACAAACTCTAGCTTTTACGTTTATTTTTTTAAGATTGAACTGAAATTTATTTTCTATGTACCAATTGTGTTGTTTATTATTCATATGTTTATTATTTTTTTTATAATATTTTTTTCGATACTCTCGTGCATATTATTATTATTTTTTTTTTCTTTTGAGTTTTTTATTCTTTTTATTATTTTTTTATATGGTTCACGCCATCAAGGAAAGAACGTAGACCTTCTTCACAACATTAAGCCTTGAATAGCCTTTCTGGGAGTCTTAAATTCTATATCAATACATTTTTGGAACTCATTGCTTCCTTTTCTAGGACTCTTCCCCTTTCCTGATTTCTTTGATCTGCATCATAGATCCCAAAATGCTCATTAGCCACTAATAATCGATCTTTTATAATAGGATTGAAATACCAATTATAAATCCCAAAATAAACAAAATAATATTGAATTGTTACAAAATTATTTTAGAAAACACGGCAATAAGGTCGGTGAGACGGGGTTCAGCCCTGCTTCCAGGAAAGGCCAAATTCAACCCTGTTGGAGCCTAACTAACTGCTCACTCCATATTTGTTTCGGCTTCTTAAGAAGCAACTAGTTTGTTGAAGCAATGGTTTTCCTTAGCCTCAGCAAATTGGAGATTTCAAATTGCACTAAGAATGTTACCACTCTTCAGGATGTGAAGATTAGATCAAGCTTGCATCATTCAGATCATTACAAACTACACGTGCCAATTTTAGCGTTTCGTTACTGTGACTATTAGGACTTTAAGTGTGACTATCTCAATTTTTTGATACATCAAAGTGATTGTATTTTTTTAATCAGTTAATTTGTACTGTGTGCTATTCTGGTTATTACTAGTTCCCTTTTATAATGTTTCGTTAAATTATCAAGACAAGGAGGAATCTGTTTTATCCTTGCATTCATTAGCACTAGAAGAAAATACTTTTGATACAATTGGAAGATGGACATTGATACCTGAAGAAAATTCAATGGGACAATAGTATAAGTTCAATATTTGGTGTATTGTTCCAAAAGATTTCATTGCTATGATTGAGCCTCAGTAGGCTAAATACTTTCCAGTAAAAATAAAATAAAAAACATCTTGTTCAATAATGCAATAATGCAAGAGCTAGTTGTGCAGACTAAAGATGGTTCTCCCACAATTGGTGAAGCTGTATTAAACACCTTTGATGCTCCTAAAGAAGCATATTGGTATTGGATTGGTTTAGCAGCTCTTATTGGTTTCACAGTTTTGTTCAATTTTCTCTTCACCCTTTCACTAATTTACCTTGATCGTAAGACCTCACACTCTAATCAATCTTAATTTCTATTTGATTACTTCTATCACTCACTCACTAACTAACTATCTATTTTTCAAATCTTTTGTTAGCCACTGGAATTCAACAAAATACTCTTTAATATTGATTTTAAATAACCTAATCACTAAGATTACAATCATTTACTCATTTAGGCAATTGATTTTTGGTTTAATCTCTTATTAATTTCATTTTTTAGACAATTAATTCTTGCCGCGTAATATCATTAGAAATTTGTTCTTCTACTTCACCTTCACCCATAATGGTGTTCTTGTATGTGGTGAATAGTAATGAAATTTTAATTCACAATAATTTTGATGACAATGCCAAAAAAATTATTGTGTAGGTAGTGTTTGCTGTTTTATTGTATATGATATGGTAGGTGAAAATAAAAAATAAATATAGAATGTGTGTCAACGTATATTTTGTTGCTGTTATTTTTTTTACTCCTATTAGCCTCCTCCTTTATTGATGTCAAGAATTTGTTATAATTAACTATAAAATAATAGCAAGTTATATAAAAAAAATCACGTGTGAAAAAAATAAAATTAAAACTGAGATTTCATACCACATATAATGTTAAATACAAATTTAATAATAAAAATAGAGTCATAAAATGATAAAAAAAAACTAGAAAAAATATATGTAATAGGTGGTTCAGAACGCACTACAAGAAAAAGCAATATTTGTAACAAAAAAATTGTTTAAAAAAATCGAAATTTTGAAACAAAAAGATTTTGTAACAAAAAAAGGGGTCGTTGCAGTATGTTCCGTTACAAAAAATTTTTGTAACAAAAAACCGAACTGTTACAATTCAAAGTGATATTTTGTAACAAATTTTTTTGATACAAAAAATCAGAAGTCGTTACAAAAGTGATAACAAATTTTGATCTTCAAGGTAGTTTTGGTGACAATCTATTTTTTCCTATCATAAAATTTTGTTACAAAATGTAACTTGATTTTGTAACATTTTTTTCTTTAGTTACAAAAGTAAAATAATTATTTTGTAAAATTTTTTTAAATACAAATTGCATGCATAATTTATTAAATTATTTTTTTAATTAACTAATATATTAACTATTTTACTAAGCAAGTCTACATTTATATAATATGTAAAAACATACATAATTCAAACATGCCTCATTTAGCTAAAATTGTTTTAAAACAAAATAACATTAGTGAGTACATTGATTAGTTGTACAAGTTATATGTCTTGCACAAGTTTAACCAAAAGTTAAAAGTTCTAATATAGATTAGTATCTCTATGAATCAAAATATTCTTGAGCCCTTAAGGTAGTATGTGATCACCATTTCAGCACTCCTGTAAATAAGAAAAATTGAAACAAAAAGTTAGGTGCATAATCAAAAGTTCCTTAAGTTCATCTAAATTTTCAAAACAAGCAAATTTGTATTCACTTCTCAACAATTCAAAATACCAAAACAAGTGATACACATGTATATGTAAAGCACATAATCAAGTAAATATCAATCACAAGTAAGTGGCATAAATTAAAACAATTTGGTGTTGACTAAGTTAGAAACATAAAGAAACATGTAAGCCAAAGAACATTTAAACACCAAATTCCAATAAAGCATAAAAGTTACAAGGTTAAGACAAGACTTGGAAAATTCATGCCCTATGTGACTTAAGGTAAGTTAGGTATGAATAAAATAAATCAAATTAGTCACATAGGTAAAAAAAAATCTTCAACTTTGTGAGAGCATGCAAAAGAGGCTCTTCTTTTAAAAAAATTTTAAGTTTGTGGTCAATTTGAAAATTCACTTAAACTATTCAATGCATAAGAGTAATTTAGTATGGAAAAAAATAGCAAAAAATGTTAAAGGCATGATCACAACTTGCGAAAAAATATCTTGAGGCAATCAGAAATCATGTAGCAAATAAAGGTCTATTTTGTCATAGAAATTTGTCAAATAGAACTTGTTTGCTCAAACAACACAACGCAGTTTAATTGAGCAACCAAATAGGACAACAACCAAATAGTGCATAACAAAACCCAAAGCTTTCAGCTTCCAACAACTAAAATAGTGAAGCACTTAGCCGGATAAGCAATCCATTGGGCTTAGCAACAGTTGAAAATCAAAAGCAATTAAATACCAACTCAATCAATTAATAGAATCAAAGATGAATATTGAAAACAGATTAAGATAAATTCCGGCAGCATTTTAGCAGTAAATTTGCATATTTCACAATTTCAATCAATCAATTCAAATTTCATATGAATTCTTTGACAATTAAAAACACAAAAAATCATAATGAATTCATAGGAAACAAGTAAATAAGCCAATTCCAGCAAGAAATTAAAACATGAGGAAACAATTAAAACCAATCCAACCAACAAGAAGCAAAGCAGCACTCAACAGAACATCAATCAATGGCTCATCGTTCGAACATTGTTTTAAAATGATGGTGGAGGGGCAATACTTCCAATAGATGGAATATTGCATAAAAATGATGGTGGAAGCCAGTGCTTCTAACAGATAAAACTTACGTTGAAAATTGTGGTGAAGGGCCAATATTTTCAGCAGAAACATTTTCATAAAGTCAAAAATGAAAGTAGATCTTTTTTATTTTGAAGTTAATTTTTTTTAAGGAAGTGATAGAATGACTTATCGAAAAGGAGAAGTCATATATTTCTACTCCTTGAAAAGTTGTGAATTAACTTTTCAAAAAATTAAAAGTTTTTTTATAAATGATACCAAACACGTATATTGTGATTTTTCATCGTTTAAAAGTTAAAAAAATGTAATTTTACTGTTTCCAAACGGACTCTGAGCCTAGAAATAAATACCAAATTAAAAAGCTTTAACTTCTCGAAGTGAATAAAATTTTGGAGAAAAAAAATTAAAGTAGTGTTCATTGGCACTCACCAAAGAAAAATTATTGTATCGAAGGTGTGACGGTCTCAATTCTGCATAGAAGGAGGCTGTAACTTCTGGAAGGGATTCAGAGACTATAATATACCGCTACACATACTCACCAAATCAATCTTTGAAGACCTATATCAATGAGAAAGTAGTGAATCATCTGCATATTTTTTATCTATAAAATTGATGAAAAAAATGAAAAACAAAGAGAGCGTAACTGATATTAGGACAACGGCAACAGAGAGAAGGAGCAAACAGCAACAGCAGAACGACGGTGGCACGAGTAAAAAGAGCGACAATGGCATAGCAGAATGACAGTGACACGAACAAAAGGAGTGACGGTGACGCAAACAAGAGGAGTGATGACGGTGCGACTGTGACGGAACTACAGCAGCAACTGAGAATGAGGGTTGGTGAAACTTTGAATTTGGAAAAATGATAGAAACACGGGAAGTGGGCAGGATGGTATCTTTTTACATTTATCAATGATATTTGAAATACTAAAATCGATGCTATATTCTTTGATTTAAAAAAAATTCAAAGTTTGTCAATAATGTAAAAAATAATTGATATTTTGGCCATCAATTTTAATATTTTATTTTTAATTATTATTTTTAACCATATCGAGAATAAACTGTTGAAAAGTATTCATAGAATACTAATACTATTTTTAGCCTTGAAAAATATACTATTTCTTATAATTTCTCATTATAAAGAACTTTATACAAGTCAATGAATTATAGTTCAAATAGAATAGTCTTTCCATCTATATTTAAGAGGTTGCGAGTTCGAGTCTTTCTATCTTTGATAAAAAAAAAGCTTCACATAAATAAAATAAAATAAAACTATACAAAACAATCATGGAAAAAGCTATGCATAAACTCGTGGGGATGCACATCGAGGAACAGTCCAAAAGTTTAGCAAATCAGACTTGTCGGATTGGCTTGATAACCGACAGATGAGACTCATCAGCTATAGGACAGGCATGCATCATGTGCATATTAACTTAGTGTGCCTAAGTATATTTGCTATGTTAAATGTATATTTATTACCTACAGTACCTGTAACCTTCTTGTGCTTGCCTTATTTGCTTATTTGTCTGTGATATGTTGTCAGAGATGGAGGTATGGAGGAAAGGCAGTAAGACTTAGGTTCACGATTAAGTTGAGATAGGCTAGGTTATTCTTAGGAAACCACCTTTTATGGTTTCTGTTTAATATTTTAAGCTTTATGATCTAAGTGTCGGCGTTCTAGGATTGCCTCTGGCATTCCTAAGACCTTATATCTTATAGGTGTGGCACCTTTACCATGCTGAGAACCTCTGGTTTTCACGCCATACTATGTTGTTTTTTAGATGCAGGTCGAGAGACACCTCATTAGGTGTCTGAGATTCTGAAGCGAAGTGGTTATCGAGTTACTTTTTGGATTGTATAGTCATGTATATATATGTACTTAGTTTTCTCTCCACATGACTTGTTCCTTTTGACCTTCTTAGATGCTTATGGAGAGACAGGAGTTTGTTTATGTAAATTTAGATTTTGGACATGTATATATATGTGTAAATATTCTCCGGCCAGCCTTGACTTCGCGATTGAGTTATGAGCTTGTTATTTTTGTATATTTGGCCCTCTATTTCTACTTTTGTTATCTTATACTTGATAGTTATAGTTTTCTTAACACGCAAGTTAACTCGTTTTCTGAGTATTGCGTTGTTATTCCGTGATTTTTATTTCTTCTGTTCTTCAACTCTCTTAGTTTATTATATCCTTTCTACTATTATATGTACACTTTTTATTTTAGATTTCGTAATACTACATCACCTCTATTTTACAGCTTAAGCGTAAAGCTCTGTGTGGTAGGGCGTTACAAGTATAATTCTTGTATATTATATTTATTATTATAATTTTGTTATAATATGAATTATTAATTTCATTAAAAAATAAAGTAAATAAAAAATTAATTATAACTAATAATAAAATCATAAGTAATGAAATTTTATAATCTAAAATAGTACTAAATAAAGAAGTGTTGAGAATACTAAAAAAATTATGAGTAATATAATTTAATAAAGTATATTTTGATATATTATTCATATATTATTTTTATTTTTTATATAAAGTATATTTTGTAAATTTTTATATTTTATTTTTAATTTAATAAATAAATATTAATTTTTATTATAAAAATATTTAATAAAATTTGTTTAAATATTCATAATAAAATAATATAAAATAATTATTTATATTCATATTTTTTAGTAATTTTTTATTTAAAAATAATTTTGAGTAATATAATTTAAGCAATATTTATTTTATTATAATCTATTTTGATATAAAATTACCAAACATCAATCACGTTAACACTAACTTACTTTTAATCAAAATTAATTTTACAAAATTATTTTATATAAACTTCTATTTACAAACTTCGATCCAAAATTTTAAATACATAGTAGTTAATTTTTTCTATGCACATAACATTTTTGAGCTAAAAAATATTTGGTTGCTAATTCTTAAACTCAAAATTTTATGATTGTTGTGGCAAGCTTGAATTTAAGAGATGCTATATAGCAAATAATTCGTTACCCATCAATCAACCAAAAAATCTAAAAAATAAGTATATTAATTTATTATATATATATATATATATATATATATATATATATATATATATTCATTTTTCAATTTTTGGGAGAGTTAACTTTCAATTCAAATTAAATTTGATCTTTATTTTTAAAATTTATTTCACTCACCAAATCCCTTAAATGAATTATATGAATTTAAATTTTGTTATATATCTAAATTTTTTTTAATCAAGTCCAACCATATAGATCCAAACCCAATAAAAACAAGTTTGATGACTAAGAGAGAGTATTTATACACTCTAACTTTTCAATTTTTTCTTCGTCTTCGTGTTTCTTTCTTTTTTTTTGTGTATTTCTTTCTCATCATTATTGATTTACTGTTGTTATTCTTGCTGTATTTTTGTTTCTTTTTCTCTTTTTCTTCTTAGTGATTTTGTAGTATTATGTATTTTTTCTTCTTCTTTGTTTGATTTTTTTATTTTTATTCTTATTAAAAGAGTAAAACAAAAAGAATCATGATGATGATGATGATGATGATGATGATGATGATGATGATGATGATGATGATGATGATGATGATGATGATGATGATGATGATGATGACGAAGATGAGAAAGATGAGTTTTGAGTTATGCATAATTTATCAGAAAATAACACCGAAAATTTTTAACCGTTACACAAAAGTTTTTCAATTTTGACACCGAAATTTCTTAATCGTGACACAAGTTCTTTTTAAAAGGGTGAAACAAAAATTATGAGCAACATATTGATGACTTTTCTGAATATAAAATTTACATGCATGTATTTTTGTGGATGATTGAATCTAGTTTGTGTGCTTGCTTTGAACTAAGTTTGCTTGTATGTCGTCATCATTAAGTTATTTTGGTGTATTCTGGATTTAAATAAGGTGCAATTGATCTATACTTGTTCTGAATTGTATTTGTTTGTATATCATCATCATTAAGTAATTTCGGTGTATTCTGAATTTAAATAAGATGCACTTTGTCTCATTGACTTGGATTTAGTGTAATTAATAGTTTTTGCAAGATAATTATAGTACTTCTGTGTCAGTTAATCCATATTGATGACTTTTTTATTTAAAATTTACCTAAATGTATTTTTTTGTAGATGATTGAATTTAATTTACGTGCTTGTTTTGAATTGAGTTTGCTTGTGTGCTGTCATCATTAAGTAATTTTGGTGCATTCTAATATTCTATATTTAAATAAGGTTTACTTGGTATGTACTTGTTCTAAACTGAGTTTATTTGTGTCGTCATTATTAAGTAATTACAGTGCATTTTAAATTTAAATAAAGCGTACTTGGTTTTATTGACTTGGATTCAATGTAATTAGTTCATGCAAGATAATTGTAATGCTTCTAGTGTCATTTAATACATGAAAAACTGCAAAACACATGAAAGTTATTATACGTATAAGAAAAAGATGACGATGATAACAATAACGATAATAATAACAATGATAATAATGGCGATGATGATGAAGATGGAAGAGAAGGAGGAGAAAAAGGAAGGATAAAGAGAAATTCAAATGAAAAAAGGAAGAGGAGAAACAGGAGCTAGGATTCGACGGCAACATGAGTGAAAAATAGCGTACGCATGAATTTAAAACTCTTGAAACAACTTAGTTGAACTTGATTAGGTATTTTATTTGATTATAGAGCTTTATTCTATGAGTTTCTAATTGACGGTTACATTTAAGATTTAGAATTATAATGTAAGATATAGGGTTAAAGTTTGTTATTTTTTTATGTTGTGTTTTTTTTTTAATTTAAATATATTGAATTGTAGGAAGAATAATTTTGTATTTTAAACATAGAAGAGATAAAACATGAGATATTAAATTTAATATTGTGTTTCTTACCTTTATTCTATTTGAGTTGAACTCTAAAATGATCTTTAAGATTGACGTCGTACACTAAAATTATTTTTAAAATTTTAATTATACTAATTACGTCTTTGAGATTGATAAAATAAAAAAATAAACTATTTTTTTGAGGGATCTCTGTGTTAAAAGCATAAATTCGATACTACTTAGTTTATCTCATTTAATTATATAATATATGTAAAATATTTATAACATTAGTTAAAAAATGTGACAATATGTCTCTCTGCAAGGATTAAAAACAAAACAACGTTCAAAACAATATATTTCCAGTAATTCGAATGTTATATGTCAAAATCATGTCATTGCTAGTCTTCATGTTGAAGAGGTTGATATGATCTTTTCTTCTTTTAATTAGTAGCAGATTTTTCAGCAGCTTTATCATAATATGCATGATGATCTATCTCTTTTCCTATACTACTTTTTTTTTCTTTTCTTCTTTTGTCCTTTTTGATAAAATGGGAAGGATAAAAATTTAGTGGTGAACAACTGAACATCTCTTTCTATGTGTGACTGTTTATGTCCCCTCATCATATGATTGAATCCATAAATTCACAAATAAAATCTAAAAGAGATCGAGAAAAGAATGAAAAAAAAAAAACATTTAGATTCTAAACCAATAATACCATAGCTTTCTTTTTCTTGTTTTAATTTTTTTTTCAACGTTAATTAGGGAGTCAAGAAGAGAAACTTTTTGTAAAAAAAAAAAAATGATCTTTGTGTAACTTTAAAATTACAAAATTAGCTACTACTTGTATATTTATTTTATTAGCCAATTTATATTATACTATTTAGATACGATAATGTTTTTAAATTGTACATAATGGAGTTAAGCCCCACCTTGATGAGTGAGATTGATAAGTTGCACATTAATTTAGTTTGATTTTTTAATCGTTATAATTTAGTTTTTTATATTTAAAAAAGTATATAAATATAGTCTCTCCTCAATGCTGTGAGTGAAATAGTTTAAATCTTGTCATACTAAATATATTAAAACGACGTTTTATACGTTTTGATGTTAAAAGAGTATTAAATGATGTCATTTCAGGGAATATTAAAAAGAAGGAATATAAAGTTTTAGTATTGTTCAAACTCTTAAACGACGTCATTTAGTGTCTTTTTTAGCGCCAAAATACATACCACGTCGTTTTAATATGTCTAGTGTGACCAGACTTGAGCTACGTCATTAACGGTATTAAATTTTGACAACAAAAAATATACGAAAGACTACGTTAATATACTTTTTAAATTTAGAGAATCAAATTATTGTAACAATTAAAAAGTAAAGGACCAAATTAATATGAGGATTAACTCTACCTAATGCAAGATATTTGTACATCGATATGGGCATAAGTGATGAGCCTCAACCTTTATTGCACAAATATATTCAATTTTTATTAGTACATTCACCTTTTTAACTTATGATTTTATTTGAAAGCACTTGCATCTTTTATTTTCTGGCCTCTGCATTTTAACAAAAAGAGTAACACAGAATCCCCAAATGAGTTGTTTTTTCTTGTCTTTGTGACAAAGTTCAATGTTGCTTTGCAAACCCTCATAAGCACATGAGATATTTTTTTTTCTCTTTTCTTTTCTTTTTTTCCCTTCATAATAGGACACCTGTAGAAAGAAAGAATGATGCTTTTTGAAACATTTGAGTAGCTTAAGAGATTTCTGCTTCACTTTTTCTTAGAAAATTTAAAAAAATTTTAAGTCCCTATCATAATAACCATGTTGCCATTGCAGTATTTTGGAATTGACATTTATGTAGACTCTTCCATGTATATGTATCTATCTGATTTAATTTTGTATTATTGGACAGTGACTAAGATTGATGGATAGTTTTTATTTTAAGGGTTCATGAAATTTTTTATGGGAAATAATTGGCACGTTAGAAGTGAAATTAGGTAAGGGAAAGGGAATGACCTTGAGAGATATACCTTTACAGCCAGGAAGAAAAGGATTGATAGACCATAGATGGATATATTTATATATATTACTAACCACAATTATAATATGTACACTAAAAATTAGTCAATAATTAATTATTACTTATAAAAGTATATGTTTGATATTTTATAAACAAAATTATTGTATTATTATAAATAAATTTAATTATTCATCTATTATAAATTTAATTATTTTGTGGCTGATTATTTAATTAAAAATATATATTAATATATATTAATTGATTTAGTAATTAATTTTTAATATACATAAAACTTTTAATTATCCTTTGATTTTTTTTATATTGAAATTTCTGTGGTAGAAACAAGCTAATTAAGTTGTATTAGGAGGAAAGCATAACACTTGTCTTAAGAGTGGTGTTACACTACTATGCCAAAACATTTGTCATGGTTTTGTAGTGCATCAAATTAAAGGATATAGAGAAAGAAATCTAAAACATTTTAATCTTTTTATCAAGATGTGAGTATTGCTAAATTTTGGTCGGATTTTCATTTTTGTTTTTTTTTTGTTTTTTGTTTTTTTTTTAGATCTACTTATCTTTGTAATTTTTTAAGTTAAGGTAATTGTGTAACATTTATCTATCCTGTTTGTTTTCAAATGTTATACTCTTAAAGTGTGTTGCATGTATGCTATTTTAAGGAGGAAATATGTTTTTTGAGAGCATTAAAATTCTTAAAGACAATATATTGTGTTTGGACATTTAACTAAAAATATTTTCAAATTTCAACTACTATAAAATAGAGTATTTCAATTTTCACATATAATGAAGAAATTTCAATTTATTTCTCTTTTTAATTCACTTTAAAATGTACTTATATGTAACAGTTAATATTTAAAACTAATAAATAGTAAAAATTAACTACATATTTTCTGAATAAAGGTCATTTAACTATCTTTTTTCGAACAAAATGTTTTAAAAATATAACTTATATAATTATCTCAACCAAAAAAAAATATTTTGAAATTAAAGGGAATTTAATTACAATATTTAAACTTCCTTATATTTAAAATACTCTAAAATTTTAAAATATACACACACACACATATATATATATATATATATATATATATATATATATATATATATTATTAGTGTAGTAAAGTAGTTACCGGATAAGAAGTACACGTATGGTTCTTTGATAGCAAGTTAGTATAGAAGTGATTTTCAAAGATGGAATAGTATGTAAAACTACCAAATTCTAACCATTCAAATTAGTTATCTTAAGTCGCATCCTTCATTCTTTTGTCTCTGTCAAGACATTGAGGATCACAAATTCTCTCATTCATGTGATTAATTAACTAGTCATCACTCATAGTACAAACCTACAACTCTTAACTACGTAAAATAATAATGCTTAATGATAATCTTATATATGTACTACTGTCTTCAAGTTTATTACCATCATAACTTAATAATCTGTGTGTCTTTCTATCAATTTAATTTTTTTTAAAAATAATGTCATGACATGATATTAAATTTATAACCTAAATATTTAGAGTTTAATTTTTGTTGATCTTAAAAAACAATTCTAACATAAGTTAAAGGCTTATGTAAAAAATTTCACACAAACAAAAAAAATATTTACATAAAAAAATATATTGAAAATATAATTATTTATGTAGTTTTTATTATCTACTTAAATATTTGAAAGAAATATTTTTATAATAATATATACTTTAATTTCATTCTAAAAATAGTAAGTTTCACCTTTGTAAGGTGAAAGTTTTTGTACTTTTAGTACTAAATATAAAATATACTATTTTCTTTATTATCAAATTAAAATATATAAGCAGCAACAATATAATCAACTCATAGAAACAGCCTATTGTGGATTATTAAAATCTAAATTCTTTATTTCTTTGACTACATTTAAAAAAGAGACTGAAAAAAATAAAAGATTAAAACTAAATTAAGTCTTTATATTATATTTGGTATAAAGTATATAAAATTGAATTATATCTTAATATTTTATTTAATTCAAGATAAATATAGAACTGAAATAAAAATATTTGCTAAAATATCATTAATTATTAAAAAAATATTACTAAAATTTTGTCCCTCTAAAAATTTTAATCCTCCTCTACTTTTTAAAAATATTAAAGGAATCAAAATTTTATATCTCAAAATTAAAATTTTAATTTTATAATTCTCTAACCATCAAATATAATACCAAATTCTAATTTCAGTGATTTCAGTCTCTAAAATTAAATACTATCTTAAAAAAGTCTATATAGTGAAACACAAAAATCATCAGAGTCTAAACAATTGTTATTATAAAAATTTTAATACGGACCATATGACGAATTCATCTCTCCTAAAAACTTAAAACAATTATGCAAGCATGAACGAATTGTTATATATGTAATAGAAATGTTCAAAAATAGATTCAACTACCATTATTGAAATGATTAGATCCATATAATCGCTGTTGTACAGCAAAGAAAGAATTACAGCAAGAAAAGAAATATGATTGGGAAGATTACTTAGTTAGGAGAAGAGCAGGATTTGCTTCAAAATATCGCAATTAAGTGGTTAGCCCTTGTGAAATTCATGCAAACAATGTAACCTACACTCAATAATAAAAAAACAACTATATATGAAGCGTGCAACACTACTTTGCAATTAAATATTTAAATCCCAAAGTAGTAGTATATATAGTTAGCACTTAGCATAGTCATGATTATTGATCTCTCTAGTCTCAATACACGTGAGTTTGAAGTTTAAAACCTATAGAGAGAGAGAGAGAGAGAGAGAGGGTATTATGTGAAGTGGAAGCAAAATTGTTTGTGTTGTTTGATAGAATAAAAGGTTATTATGATGATTACCTTGTGAGTGAAGTAAAATATAACGAAAAAGACAAGAATTGAGTCAAAGACAAGAAGACCAACCATCCCTCTCTGTCTCTTTGATTTTGTGTTAGGGAGGTCCCCCTCCAATCCGTTTTCCACTCTATCTACCCATATCAACCAACAAACTAAATCTTTTTTTTTAATTTTTATATATAGAAATAATGTTTTAAATTTTAATATTAGTTGTGTGCTTTTTTTCTCAACAAAATCTTAAACCTTTTCTTTTTACTTAACTACTTTTTGTTTATAAATAATAATACATGTTGTATTATAATTTCTATAATTAAAAAAAAAATCTAAAATTTAATAAATTTTTTTTAATATATTTTTTGTATAAAATAATATTTTATGTGCATTTAATTAAGTGATGTCACTTTAGCAAAAATAATCTATATAAATGGTGCGGTCATTTAAAAGAACACATGTGATATTTATATTCTTTAAATACATAAAGTGAGATTGATGAAATTAAATTCTATGATATTCATATTTGAAATTTAAAAGAAACTCTTTAAAAAATGCATTGGTTAAATATAAAAATCCCTTGCATTGGGGGAGATGTTTGTAACAATATTGAAATTCATATTTTAAGCAAACTCACAACAATCAATATCATGATGATCATCACCATTTCCACCCTATGAAGCCTTCTCTTTTATATACACATCGCTCTCACAAACATCATTCATTCACCTATATAGCTTTCTCTCTTAGATCTCTCTTTCTATATATCACAAACACAGTGCTCAAAAATAGCAAAAACCCTTAAAAGCTTCTCCATTCCTTGTCCCTTTTGAGCACTAGAGAGTTAATTGACAAAAAAAATGAGGAAACCGGATAATAATATGGGGAAGGACAAAATGGGAAATAGCAACACTATTATTAAGAGCAAGCTTAGAAAGGGTTTGTGGTCACCTGAGGAAGATGAGAAGCTATTAAGGTACATGCTCACCAGTGGACAAGGTTGTTGGACCGACATTGCTAGGAATGCCGGCCTCCAACGGTGCGGCAAGAGTTGCCGCCTCCGTTGGATTAACTACCTAAGGCCGGACCTTAAGCGCGGCGCTTTTTCGCCGCAAGAGGAAGATCTCATTGTTCATTTGCATTCCATTCTTGGCAACAGGTACATACATTATTCTTCTTCATTATCATTATTTTATTTTAATTAATTAATTTTACCTCATCAAGCTTAATAATTCAGTTCTTAATAGCTAGCTATGATATGATATACCATCTTCGTCCCATTTTGAGTGTCATATTTCTTCTACAAGATGTCTTTATATAAGATAATATATTTGTTTAATTTATTGCATCTAAACATTAACCTTCAGATTTTATAACACTACAAAAAAATACTTCTATTGACACGCTTTTAAAGCATAGCAAAAAGTTAAAAAAAATGTAATGATAACTTTTTGCCACATTTTTTAAGCTACCGTCATGTTTTTGAAAGAATCACGTTAGCTAGCGTAACAGTTGCTCTATGGCCACACTTTTTCTTTTAGTGGAATCATAATAACTTCCGTGACAATAATGTACATTCGTAAATAATAGTGGCTATTTTATAATAATAATAATAATAATAATAAATTGTACTATTTCAATATTTTAAAATGTCTCTCAACTATTGATACTTCCAGTCATAGAGGCTCAGTTGTTGCAATTGTAGTTGGTAGTATAATAAGTTAATTATTATTACATTACACCATAGGGTGTTTATGTACGAGCTTGACATGAAGCTTGTTGGGATCTATTGTGACTACTTGTTGCGATTTATGCAACCAAAGGATTATAGTTATTTTAATGCAAATTATTTCTATGATTACTGGGGACTAGTTATTTTAGTTGTGTCATTAAGGGGAAAAATCAGCTACACATTCATTTTAAAACTATATTTACTGGAAGTTTTTAAATCTTTAGTTAAGGATTAATCCTCGCTGATGAACTAATTATTATATTTTTATTTAATTTAATTTATTATAGGGCATGCCTATGCATATAGGGTTATTAGACAAAATGGCGTAAATTAGAAGCATGTCTCAGATTTCACCTTCTAGAAAACTCTAGCTTTTTTACTGAATTAAAGCATACTATGGTTTGTTACTATATAATATTATTAAAATTTAATTATTTTATTAGTCTTTATATTTTCACAAAATTTATAATATTTTTATATTTTTTAATTAGATCTATACATTGTTTTTAATTTTGTAATTAAGTTTTTATCAATGTAAAATATGTTAGAATTAACGATATATTTTTCACAAATGAAAGGTAGTCATAATTAAAAATTTAATTAAATTTTTTACTACATATTTTTTTGTGAGAAATATTCTATTAATTTTAACATCTTGGATACGAAAAATCTTAATTATAAAGTTTAAAACATTGTAGAGATCCAACTAAAAAAAATAAATATAAAAATTTAATTACAAATTTAATAAAACTAATTAAACCTATTATTAATTAAGTAGTCATCAACATAGTGGTAGAAGACTTAGAAAATCTCTCACGTTTATTAGAAAATAAAAAAACCTAAGAATGAAGACTTCTAATCCTGAATATTAAAATATCTTATGCAGTTTAAGGGTAAAATTATTCCAAAAAGCTACCGCAATGAAATTGAGATATTATTAGTAATACCACGTATACTATCTGAAAGAGAAATGTTAATTATCTTTTAACTTTCAATTTTTAGTCAGTTTTTTTAAGAATTTATTATTATTTAATCAATTTAAATATTTATTTTTACGTATTAATTAATTAAAAAATAAAAAAAGTTACTTGTTGCTTTTTTTTCTTAAATTAAATAAAAAATAATATTTAAAGGGTACCTAATTGCACTGTAAAAGAAATTAGGTTACAAAGTCTATGATGTGTGAAAAATTGTATTGTGAAGAAAGCTAAACCATACTCTACCTGGTGTTTAATTTTATTGAAACAAATTTCAAAGTTGACAAGCATGTGAAGAAAACTACCCTCTACCTCTCATTTTCGGTATAAACATGTTATCAATATTATTCGAAATTAAAGAAAACTAAAGCATATGTGTCCAGTAGTGTCCTGTCTTTCACAACACATTTAAAAGAAATCCCACAAATAATAGTATAGAAAATATAGTAATTATTGATTCATTATATTTATAATAAATTTTGTAATACTAATATAAAATGGTTTGATTATTTCTCCATGAAATACAGAGCTGGCGAATGACCAACTCATCACGAACCCCAAACTAAAATTAAAAAAAAAAGACAGTTGAACGGTATTTTAAATAAGTTTAAGAAAATATATACAAGTTTGATTTGACTGGCTCAAGTTAATAAATTAAATGGGTTACTTCGTTTGATATTTTTCTTTTATTTTTTTAGATATTATTATATAATTTTAACAATTTTTTTTTATTTAATATCCATACAAATCAAAATAATTTATTATATATTTATATATTTCAATAATATATAAATTATCAAAATTCTAAAACACTAGTTAACAAATTTATAAAAACATAGTGTATAACATAAACTTAATTTTATATACCAAAACTAAAAGGTTAAACCATGAACCAACTGATGTCCACTTAACTTAAATCTATTCAACTCGCAAGTTATTTGAGATGAGAAAAATTGACCTACTTTTAAATAAGTTGTAATTTTATTAGTTCAATTCGTTTATTTTTAGACGTGAATCGAACCGGTAAACGATAACTCGTTTTGGCGGATCTATTGAAATGTTTATATTTTGCTACCAAGAGTTGGATTATTTTTGTAGTTGAATTAAAAAAAGTGAGACAATACTTCTAAATATATATATAAATAAATGATGGGTAATTAGAAAGATTTTTGTGAAGACATTATTTAACACAGTTTGTAAATTGTGTCAGGTGGTCTCAGATAGCAGCACGTTTACCTGGGCGTACAGACAATGAGATAAAGAATTTCTGGAACTCCACACTCAAGAAAAGATTCAAACTTAGCACCAATAACACCCCTTCACCAAACAACAACAATAGTAGCAGTGATGACTCTTCATCAGATCCTAATAATGCTAATGGAATCATGATGGTGCACCTCAATGAACAACATCATGATCTCATGGCCATGTCAATGTGCATGGACTCATCATATTCTTCATCTTCAACTTCTTCATCAATCTCATCCATGCATCAACAACAAGCAGCACCAATGGTTTTTTCTGACCCATTTTCTATCTTGATAAATAATAATAATGATGTGCCTCAATGCTTGATGACCCAATTTGGTGGCATGGTAGAGGAGGGGCATAATGGGAATTATGGAATTATGGGGTCTAACAATAAAACAGGGCTAGAAAGAGAGTTGTCCCTTCCTCCACTAGAAAGTGACAATAATGCCCCTATTATTGATGTGAAAAACCATAACAACCATTTCAATCATCATCATCATAGTAGTTGCTTCAATAATGCTAATCATGCTCATCAGAAGGTTTCCAAGGTGGAGGAATTGTTTGGGTTTGGAAATAATAACAATAATGATCATCATGGGCATCAGCAATTGCATCAAGGGGAAAACTTGAAAATTGGAGAATGGGATTTGGAGGGTCTCATGCAAGATATGTCCTCTTTCCCTTTTCTTGATTTCCAAGTTGAATAATTTTGAAATTTCTTTTCTACCCTTTTCCCTCTCTTTCTTTCATTCTCTCTCTTTCTATTTTTTTTATCCCTTCTTTAATCTGTTTCTAAAAGTATTATGATTGTCATCGTATTTTGGACAGATATATTATCTATCTGATCTAACAGATAAATAATATATCCATACAAAAACGATGATAATTATATAAAAAAATCATTTGTATTTTCCTCTCATATATACATATACACATATAGACATACACAAGCAAAAAAAAAAAAGAAAAAGAAAAACCCCTAGGTTAGGAAACTTTTGCCACCCATTTTTTCACCTTCAATTGTTTCTTCCTTCACATATACAATATACACACAAACCCTTTTGTTTATTCTTTGTTACCAATCGTTTCTTTGCCAGCTTTTAATTTCCAAATTGCACACCACAGCGATTAGTGAATAACTAATCCAATTGTGTATAGAGTTAGTTGTTGTTGTTTGTGCTTCTATATATATATGGTTTCCTTGTAAAGCACTTTGTATCACTTTTGCGGGAATAGCAAAGATTGGTGCAATATTAATAATGGAAGGATCTTTTCCCAATCAAGAGAATAAGAGAGAATAGCAATAATCATTTAGAAAGTCAATAGAAGAATAAAGATTTAGTTGAATCTTTATTAGTACATTATGTATAGTAGAAGGAATCATGACTCATGAGGAGATCAAGGAAGGTTGTTGTATGTTATTGGTTTAGTTCAAGGTAATAGATGTAAAAGTTCTTGTAAACAGATCAATAATGAGTAGCAACTTTGAAATTCGTTCACTTTTTTCCATTATATCACTCTTCATTACATTTTGTCTTTTTAGTTTTTCCTCCTTTATGTATAGTTTGAATTACAGAAATATTAGATGATTAAGATTTTTTAAATCAAATCCAATCAAGTTACGCTTATGTATGTGTGCGTTTTTTTTATATAAATTTTATCTGTATTGTCTTTTCTTTCTTCGTTTAGATCTTTTTTTTTATATCTTCTTCTCTTTTTTTTTTCACCATCATGCATTTTCTTTTTCTTCTTTTTTGTTTAGTTTTTTTTCTTTTCCGATTTCTCTCAAAAAAATATAATAAGAAAATAAAATTAAAAAAATCAATGATATAGCAATATTCAAATTTTTATCATGGGTAAAATATTTATTATTAATTTAGAAATTCGCTACAAGATTTTTGTTATTTTGTGGCATTTTTTTTAAATTGTGGCAGTTTCAAATTCCGACGAAAAAGATTGTGGTAATATTGAGTTAAAATACTTTTAAGTGATAAACTGAGTGAAATACATTTGAAGTACATTGAATATGTGGAAGATGACCAAATGATGTTTAAGCAATAAGAAGAAGATGTCTTAGAAACCAAAGATAGGGATCTGATGTCTAAGTCTTTTGTCTCTAATGTCGATTGTGAAAAAAAAATTATTTTTTTATGTTTAAATTATGTTACTTTGATACTTTTTAGTTTGTCTTGGATAACTGTAATAGAGATTTAACTCAGAACTGATTGAACTAATACATTTCTTGAAAACTAACAAACTTTTGTGCAAAAATACTACCTCTCCTTGATAATAAAAGGGGGAGTGAATATGAAAAAATGAATTTTTGGTTAGTTAGTGTTGTTGTTTTGCTTTAGTAGTAATGATCAGATTTGGTTAGATACTTTTTTTTATCACTGTTCAGATTGATATATTAGTCTTATGATTGCTTGATGCTAAATAATAATTTTTTAAAATTGATAGCCTTATTAATATTTTCTGAAAAGTAATTTATCAGACTGGTTTATTTGGTTTGATTGGTACATAAAATTGCTTGCATATTAATCTTGAATGTTTGGCATTATTTGTGAATATACTTTTCTGCATAGACTCTATTAGTGTTTTAATCACAAGTTGAGAAAAAATTCACATTCAAGGAGAGCTGACAGAATAAAAGAAAGGGAAAGTTCAACTAGAAGATTGAATCATAAAAAAAATTTCATTAAACTCTTCTCATTTTTTTTATTTACAATTTATTTTATAATGTTTGTCATCAAAAAAAAGATTGTTGAGTTTGAAAAAATAATAACAATTTTGATGATAATCAAACATTATAATATTGGGCTAAAAGCCCAAAGTGTGTGAAAAATGTGTTTGGCGACTAAGTGTGTAGACAAAAATTAGGAAAAAACTAGCCCCGTAATAATTCAGACCTATAAGCACTCAACTCACTCATTCTTGGCTCAATAAATGATTGCATATTAATATCCAAAATAAAGAGAAGCAAATTCATTCTCCTCTTAACCCAAATCAAAGCAACCAAACTCAATTTCTTTCTTCTCTCTTCTCTACCCATGTGATTACTTTCAAAAGTAAGCAAGAAAAAAAAAACTCTAATTAAGGTTCAAATAAAAAAAAAGTGAATTACAAAAATCAAGAAAGAAAAGAAAAAAGAAGAAAGTCAAAAGATAAGGCTCAAAAGCAAAAATCAAATCCAAAGGTGAATCAGAAAAATTATTTTTTTCTTTGTGCTTCATTGTTGCTTGTTTAGAATGCTTTCCTCCTTCACACACCGAACGAAAAACTTGAAGAAAATGGAAGTTACTAAGCCCTGCTACAAATAAAGGGTCAAAAACCAAACTTAAAGCCAAAGTATTGATGAATGGCTCAGATTCTTGAAGAAATTTGAAAAAAGAAAAAAGAGAAACAGTTAAGTAAGAATGTATGTTTGCTTTATTCACTGTCATTGTCCCATCTCTCTTCTGCGTTGCTGCTGCCCTGATATTTGAGAAAGAAGAAGTCAAAATTGTTCAAACCAAGTTTTAAACTTTGGAAGCTTTACTCCTCTATTAAAAGGGTAAACAACTAGAGATTGGAGTGAAAAGTAAGCACATAAGTTTGGGTTTTCATAACTTTCAAGCTAATCCTTCTTCTCCTTCATGAGTTTATATTAAATTTTCTATTTTTCAGTATTCATCTTTCTTTGTTTCTTTTTAATGGAAAAAGACAAAGAGAATTATTCAGAAAAAATTAAAAAATTATGTCAAATTCTTTTGTATATATTTCTATTTTGTATTCATGATCCCGAAGGGATTCCCTTACTAAGTTGCGTGAGCATTTAGTGGTTGAAAGTTTAGGAAGTGAATCTAGCAAAATCTAGTTTAGGTAGAAGCTGGACTGTGTGATATTCTCTCTCTGCTCTTATTTTGTTTTACTTCGTTATGAGACAAAATAAAATTGTCTCCTATTTTGTAAATTTCTCAGAAGTCATAGCTATCTAATAGCAAAGAGTTACTCTGTTCCTGACCACTTCGTGAAGAGACAAAATAAAATTGTCTCTTATAATTTTAACTTGACAGACATAACAGCAACTAAGTTCTTATTCTAATCAGAAGCAAAAAGCAAAAGAGATTAAAAAAAAGAGCCATAGATTCAACCCCTATCTCTAGGCAATTCACAAACTTTCTAACTGTTTTATACGTCGGTTAGTAATTTCAAAATTTTAGTAAAGTATCACTTACGTGCGTTAGTTGTATTTGGGTTTGGGTAACCAATTTTAATGGTCAGTTATTAGAAATAATGGAAGATTATAGATAGTTTGGCCTCTTACGTGTTTGAAAACCAGAGTATATTTCGATTTTGATTGATGAATTAAGTCACTTGTAGTGATTTGATTATTGTTACTAATTAATCAATGGACTAGTAGATGTCTTTAGATATTTGTTTAGATTGTGGAAAATATTTGTCTGTAGATATTATCTGAAATTGTCTATTAGATAATAAAAAAGTACTAGTTTAGTAAGAGTTTGCAGTTTGTTTGAGAGTCGAATTATAATTCGGTGAAGAACACGGATTTGGATCATGGATTAGGATATCCCTTGGATAAACCTGAGCAGTTGACTTAATATCGGTTGATGTGTGATTCATTTTTTTTTTTGGATTTGACCATTCGACTTATAAGTTTGTTTTGGTATAGAAAAAATCGGTTACGGATAACTTGGTAACATGAGCATGTTATAAGGAATTATATCTCGGCCGAGAGTATGGTGGACTGAATAACATGTATGTAGTTTTTAAAGTGATGAGCTATGAATGTTGTGTTGTAGCTCTATGCTATAGCTATTTTCTTAGCTCGTGTGACGTATCTCGTATGTCCTTGAACTTATTTTCGTTCTCTGTATAAGTCAGTCTTATGCATCTGATTTGAAGTTAAACTCTATTAGGAGATTCAAACTTTTCGAGTTATAGTTCTCATGGCATTACTGTTGCTGAGGTGGGTATGTCTTAAGGGGCGCGCTATAGAATTGCTTGGGTTCCCTTTACTCAACATGTATTGTTATAACTGTGTTATCTTGTATAGAAGACTTGCCGTAGAAGTATAAAATAGAAGTAATACACCAGATGCATTTAAAGAAAGTCTACCTTATAAGAAGGTATAATGTATTGAAATTTGAAATAAAAGATTGACATGCACAAGCTAGATTATGCATACTCGTTGTTTACCATGGTAAAAATAATTTATTAATGTGATATGTTGAAGTAATCCGCCTTTCATTTTTCTTCCAAGTTAATTCAATCTTTTTTCTTTTTTACTGAATATTGTAAACACATATTTTAAATTCGTCGGTTAAACTTAAAATTAAACCCTCTTATTCCAAGAGAAAATGAAGAAAAAGCACGAATAGGACAGCATGAACTAACATTAAACAATCAAAACGCAGTTGAAGAACAAAATAGCAATTACTAACAATAACGAGAGAAATTCATTGTGAGTTTGGCTTAAATTATTTAGATCATATGTAATTTTGATTCTTAATTATATATTAGAAATAATAAAATCAATTTTGTTATTTGATCAAAATTTGTATAATTGTACTAATTTAGAATTCCTAATAAAAATATAGAAGTCGAGAATGTATTATATGCAACTAAAATTGTGTATCATTAGATGATGTTATTAGAAAATTTGATAGGAGACTACTTGTTCTCTTTATATATGACTTTGGAATGACTACTACTGCGGTTATTATTTTCGATGTGTGGTCATTACTACGGTTACCATTATTAGGATTTTTTTGGTCCTCCTCTTCACTTTGTCCATTTTGGTTATCCTTTGAATTTTCGCTTTCAGCGATTCATTGATAACTAATAGTTCAAATATAATGGGAGGAGGAGAAAGTGAATTGTTTTATTTTTTTTCCATTGATTAAAATATGCAAGAGAAAGCAAAATGTTGAACAGAAAAGATGATGGTGAGGTTATATAAATTCGTGTTCCACAGTGAGCGTCAAATATTTTTGTGTGGTTAGCCTCGGATGGTATATAACTCATCCTGTCCAAGGTTGAGCTTCTCTCTACTTAGTGCTTGGAATGAATAAGGTATATGTCGATTTTAAGAGAAACGGCGGTGGCAAGCACCTGCAAAGACAACTACGACGCTCAAGTTAATAAGAGTGAAAAAAGAGTATAATATAATTTAGAGTGAATAGCGTACTTTTTACATAATTAGAGTTTTGTATTTATAGAGTGTTATCTAATTTAGTAGATAAAAATAATACACATACAATTGTTTAGTAGATAAAGTGAAATAATTCATATAGCAACCGAATCTTGTTTTTAAAATATGAATACTTTTTTCCGATAACAGATCAAGATTAAAATCAGCTCATGCATTGAGCTTAGGTTTGCAGAAGGCTGCCGACCTAATAGAACTTCTCAATATGTTTTATGAAGATTGAACGAAGAATGTTGGAAAAAAAAAAAGCAAATGATAATACAAAATCAAAAATGCAAATGATGTTAAAGTCAATGAAAAGGAATGATGAGGACTAATAGATGATCAACATGTTTTTTATTTTTTTCCGTATATCTAAATTAATATTAACTAATTTTCCAGTTTTTAATTAAAATTATTGACTCTCAGCTTTAACCTTCTTAACCATTGTATGTGAAACCTACAAAGTTTCGTTTCGCCTTTAAAGGAAAAGAATTAAATGACACGTGACATATGTAATGGAAACAACAAGGAATATAGTAGGTGTTTAGGTTTGCCTAACTTAGGGGGTTGTATACCCCAAAAAAAACAAAAAACTTATAGGATTATTGGATGATCTAGGTGATTCTTTTTTAGATGAACTTTTGTATCAAACCAGTTAATAGTCAAATTAATTTAAAAAAGATAAGATTTTTTTTAAATTTATCTTTAAATTTTTTTTAATTAAATTGGTCTTTTAAAGATTACGAATTAATTATATTTGTCTTTCAATTGTTTTATTAACAATTTTTTTTAAAGATTAATGTTGTAAAATATTAATTGATAACATATATATAATATCTTATATGTTTAATTGGATATTGACTAAATATATTTATAAAAATTTATTAATTTAGTCATTTTTTCTAATTACAAAAATTCAATTCTTGATATAACCTACTGACTAAATTGATAAATTTTCATAAGCATATTTAATTAACGTCGAATTGAACACATTATATATCATATATACTATCAGTTAATATTTTACATCATCAATCATTGACGAAAATTATGAATAAAATAACCGAAAGATAGATATAATTAATTTGTAATTTTTAAAAAATTAATTTAATTAAAAAATATTTTAAAAACAAATTTAAAAAATATTTTATCTTTCAATAACTAATTTGATTATTAACCCAGAAAAATAATATACAAGGTTTGTATTTTGAAAGGTCACGTGAAAAATACGGATTATGAGAGAGTTGAGAAATTAAGATGAATTGCCGACCAATTAACAAAAACATTGTATCACCATTTCACAAATGCTTTCTCACACGTCTCTGTGATGTAACTGATGTTCACGATGCAAGATAGCCGAGAACCATGTTTGCCTGAATTTTTAGATTATATTTAATTTGTGTTTCCTTGGATTAAATTTTGCAGTAATAATTATATTTAGAATTTATTTTGTAAGAATTGATTTTGAGATAAATTTATGTTTAGTATTTTTTAAATGATTTTGACACAATTTGTTAGAATAAAAAAATAAAAATACAATTAAAAAGGACAATTCAAATACAGACGTTATCATGGATCAAACTCTTGACCTTTCGAATCTAAAGTTCTAATATCATGTCATGATACCACTCATCTCAAAAGCTTACGCTAATAAAAAAAGGTAACACGAATGGTTATATCTCTAATACTCCCTAAACTTTCATTGTACGTATTGTACAAATATTCTATTGGCTCCCCGTACTTCCTCTTTTGAAAAATATATATAATTTCTTAGGTTCAACCATTTTAAAAGAAACATGCTAAACCGGTTTGTGAAAATCAAGCCTATAACTTGGACTTTTTTATTAAAATAAATATAAATCTCTTAAAATAAGCTTGGACACCATTTCATTTCGTGCCATTCCCATGTGAATTGGAAAGAACCAAATCATGCCTCCTCCCACGAAATGGCGACCAACTTCCCTTTCATTACTAGGACCAACTTTTGTTCTTTCTCTATTTTGATGAGATCATTAAGAAAATGACAAATTTGTGTTGCATCACCATAATCATAATCATATAGGAAATCGTGTAACCCTCAAATCAATCATACATAGTTAAATATATATGGGTTCCATTAGTTACCAATATATATATATATATATATATATATATATATATATATATATATGGGTTCCATTTTTATTCCAAGGACGAAATTCATTTTTATAATAAAAATATAAGAAAATAACGAACTTTTAAAAAGACAATCTAAATTCTAAACTCATGCTTAATCTTCTATTTTTACTAATGCTCCAAATAAATTTTAATAAATTCTTTTTAATTATTTTATCAATCAATCCAAAATATTAAATCATGAGTAATATACGCAGAATTAGCACCTAACAAAATTTTAGTTGGATACTTTAGTCTTTAATAAATTTTAATTATTAAATCAATTATCAAATTTTTATTTTGTTAAATAGATCAGTTTTCACACTATATTATTTATTTGTTGTTTAATTTTTTTATCAAGTTTTAATGTAAAAATTAATTTGCCTAATAAAATAGAAGGTTAAAAATTGATTTAGTAATTAAAAATTTTTAAGAATTAAATTATTTGAATAAATTTTTTTTAAGAACTAATTGGAGATATTATTCAAAATCGTAGAGATGACACATAATAATTCAGAGAAATAACTACAAATTTTTTTTTTACTGACGACCTTATTAATATCGATCACAGACGTCAATAAAATAATATTTTCGTATATTATTACATGAGTTATTACATTGAGCGTAAAAGAAATAAAGAATGTAAAAGTATATCAATGTTTAGATTTCATAAGAAATAAATACGGATTACGATAACAATATTTTTTTAGTTTGTTACTTTTGACATAAGACAATTTATATTATTAAAAAATATAAAATTATTTTTATTGGGCCATGTTAGTATATGATATTATTGCAATTATATATGATGATTATTTTCTAATTGTTAAATATTGTCAAATTATGATGATAGTACACTTGTATTATACTCTAATCTTTTTTATTTTTTATATTTGTATTATATAAAGTAATTTTGTTTCGATAGAAAATTTAAGAAAAACATACTTAATATGTAATTTATTAAAACTTTTTTATATAAATTTGAATTTTCTAAAAATATGTTACTTGCTAAAGGACGTTTTTTTTCTCTTTTTAATAGAATTAATTTTTTAAAATGTTTTATTGAAACATCTTTATAATTAGATAAGGTAATTTCTCAAATAAAAAAATACTTTTTCTTTCAAAAATATCAATTCAAACAAATATTAAACAATATGTATATTGGAAGAACAAAAAATAATAAAAGTTACTAAGATTAAATTGATCATAATTAGCTATTAATAAATTTCTAAAAAATATAACGATTATAACTAATAATAAAAGTTCAAATTTTTTATTTTTATATTTTTTAAATGGTCTTAAATTTTTATTTTTGATTGTCCACGGTATTTTTTAATTTGATAGGCCAAGAACTAATTAATTCGTCGTAGATCTGAACTTCATTTAAGAATTTTGTTGCTGACTAATGGATTGCTACAGCCACAAAGTGAGATTTAAACTTCTAAAGTTTACTAACAATTTGACTAATTCAAATTGGTTAAATGTAAGACTATTAGATTTATTGATATCAAAATTATTATTGAAAAAATGAGGGCATATGAATTAAAAAAGAAAAGTCTAACGCACCTAGGCCCTACAAATCGGTTCAGCGTCGTTTCTTTAAAATTGATTGAACCTAAAGGCCACAGGAATAAAATTTGCTCCCTTTTAATTCATTTGAAGTTATGCTAATTATTTTTCAGCCAGGTATTAATAAGGAGTGCAGTCAATTGTAATCAATTAGCACTTTTTTTTAATTTTTCTTAGAGAAAAAATAAATTTAAATTATCATAAAAAAACATTTAAATTTTAATGAAAAAATTCAAAATCTAAAAAAATAATTTAAAATCAAATAATAACAAATATTTAAAATAGTTATAAAATTATTTTAAAAATTTTAAAACTCTAAAAGTCATTTTAAAAATTTTAAAAGTTTTAAAATTATTTAAAAAATTTATAATAAAAAAACATCTGAAATATAATAAAATAAAATATTCAAAATCTAACAAAAAAAGAGATATTCAAGTTCGTTTTAATTTTTTTTTTGAAAAAATGTAAATTAAAATTGTCAAAAAAAAAATCCAAAACTTAATAGAAAAATTTAAAATCTAAAAAAAAAAATCAATTAATAACAAACATTTAAAATTATTTTATCTAATAAAAAAAACATTCAAAATGTAATTAAAAAAGATCCAAAACCTAACAAAATCAAAATATTCAAAATCATTTTAAAAATTTCAAAACGTAATAAAATAAAACATAAAAAAATAGAAAAAGAACATATGAAAAACCTAAGCAAGAATTATAAAAAAAAAATTAAAAATCATCCAAATTTTAAAAGAAAAAAATTTCAAAACTTAACCAAAAAAGCATTTAAAATAAATAAAATAAACCTAAAAACTTAGGTACAGTTATCTTTATATCAAGTTAACTGTTAAATCATTTAATAAATTTAACTAAATTATCATTTAATAATTTTTAAATATTATCTTTAGATAGATAACTGCACGAGTTTTACAAAAAAAAAATCATCCAAAACTAGGAGTTCTTGGATGACCGTTATGTCGTGACCCTCGACAGGGCAACAACAATGGACATGTGGCAGTCTCTTCGGTGGTGTGAAGCGATGTGTTTACGAGGGGAGGACACGGCAGTGGTCGACAGCGATGTTTTCGCAAACGGAGAGTTTGTGTCCCCGAGGGAGGCCACTGCCTGCGGTCGGCGGTGCGCTCGGGAGGGGAGGGCACGGCGATGGTCTGTGGTGCTGCGTTTGCGACGGGGCTGGCTGCGTTCTTGCCGCGGTTGTGAAGTGAACACAGTTGCGGATGCGAGGGGAGCCTGCGGCGGTTCTCCGCAGCGCTGCATTGGCTAATGGAGGAGATGCTTGTCTGCCGCGGTGATCAGCGGCACTGTGTTGGCGAAAAGAGGGCGTTGCCTGAACACGATGGTGGTCGACGGTGCTGTTTTCGGAAAGGAAGGGGGCTGCGTGCAGCGTTGGGTGTAGCGGCCCTGACGTAGCTAAAGAGAGGGATAAAAGTTTGTATAGTGTTTTTTTTTCACCCTCTACTGTAAATATGTGTGAGTATGAAATTAGAAGATCGGCTCTTTGAATATTTTTTTTTTTTATAATTTTTATTGGGACTTTTTTCAAAATCAAATTTTGTAAATTTTTTTATAAAATTGTTCAAATTTGTTGCACATGTAACTGGTCCCCTAATAGACTTTCTCTTATTTCCCTTCTTCTATAACATAACAGTTGATGGTATTAGGCTATTAATTAGTTTGACTAGATTAATCGAAATAGATCATCAGATCGTTCTGATTCAAAGTAAAAACCAATTATAAGTGAAGCGTTCAAAACTTTAGATAATTTGTCAAAAAAAAAAAAAAAAGTAAAACGGTCACAATAGTCTGGCTTTAGTGGTTAGTCAAATTAAAATAATAAAACATACAAATTATTTTTTTTTAAAATATATATAATACATAGAATTTTACTTAAATTTCATTTATTTTTATCTCATAATTATTTATTTATTTTCTTTTGTGTTATTCAAAATATTTACGGTCTCCCATTGTACTGATAATCAAACCGAACCAGTTAGTTTGACCAGATTAAAAAAAATCATAATTAGACTGGTTTAATTCAAGATAAAAAACCAATTATTAACGAAATGATAAAAAAATGAAAAATCGGTTAAAAAATAATAAATTGATCAAACCGATATATGGTCTTTTAGTTATTATCAGGTTTAAAACAATTAAAATATTTTTAAAAAAAATATATTTTTATAGATGAATATTTTTTTTAAATCATTGATTGAATCTCAATTATATTTCTAAAAATATTGAACCTTTAATTCTACTAGTTCAATAACTAGTTCGAGTCTCAAAACTACAACAATGATTCAATCTATTCATACGCAAAAACTTTTTAAAAGGACATGAATACAAAATGTATACATCCATAATAGGACAGGTAGTTAAAAATTTTGGTAAAGATGTATTAAATTTGCTCAAGTAACTTAAATGTCGTTTATTTTGCCCTATAAATATTCATACCTGGCCATTGAAAATTGTCATCAGTTCATTTCTCTAACAAGCTAGCCATAGAAATTATAATGGTTGATATCAGCAATTCCATGCTCTCATCAGGAGAAGAAGAGAACCATATTGAAATCCAAGAGAGTAATAATGATGAACAACACAGTCTTGCCATCACCAACTATACCGGAGAGGCAAGAGATGATTTGAGTGCATCAATTAATCGCTTCGTGGAGACTCTAAATCACTTCAACTTGCGCAATTTGGGTAGGATTCAATGCTTTCAAATATAGGTTTAATTCTTCTGTCGTCTTTATAATTTCATTGAATTTTCAATTAAATCTTTATACTTTTTTTCTTTTTTATAGAATTCCTATACCATATCAGATTTTGTAATTAAGTTTCTATAATGACAAAAACAGTAAAATTAACAGAATATTCCGTTAAACAAATCGAATATGCTTAACATACATTTTATTGAATATTCTGTATAATTTATCAGAATATTCCGTTAATTTCAATATTTTTGTCACAGTAAGAATTTACTTATAAAATCTAATATAGTATAGGGACCTAATTGAAACGAAAAAAAGTATAAAGATCTAATTTAAAATTCGATAAAATTATAGAGATCGAGAGAATAATTAAACCTAAAATATATATTGCTCCACGTGTATGAGGCATTGATGCATATATCTCTTTTATTTCTCCATATATTTTGTATTTTTTTCTATTAAATAAATTTGATTAATGTTAAACTCTTGTTACACTGATTTGGATACTACGGAAAAATGAGAAATTTTTTGACAAAGAATGACGTTGGATGAAAAAGAGTAAAGATTATAATTAAATTTGTTAGAACGAAAAATGTATAATGCACATGATATTTCTTTTTAACTATAAATAGAATAATATTCAATTTTCAATAAAAAAGAAGTCTTTGACATAGTATGACTTGGAGAATATTACAATCTTCTAATTAATGCACCCACTATATATTATATATAATGCAGGGTACCCTAGTAATCAAGAGTTGAAGTATGATGGATTGGGAGCATTGCTTAATTATCACATAAACAATGCAGGAGATCCATTTAAAGGAAGCAGCTTTGGACTAAACTCATCAGAATTCGAAGTGTGCGTGCTTGATTGGTTTGCAAAGTTATGGCAGATACACAAGGGTCACTACTGGGGATACGTCACTACCGGTGGGACTGAAGGAAATCTTCATGGCATTTTAATAGGGTTCGTTTTCTTTTTCTTTTCTTTTTTTTTTATCCTTGTCCTTTTTTCTAAAGCTATTACATAGTATAGAGTTCATCCATAAAAATTCCTAATCATATATACGAAACTAAACATATTACATACTAAAAAAATTACATATAAAGCATATACGTAAAAAATTATATATACATATTGTTTTATTTTAATTGAACAAACCCTAATAACACTATATTTGGTTTAAAGAAAAATAAGAAAAAAAATGAATAAAAAATTTCATTTTTTTTTGTTTAGATACTAAAAAAAATAGAAAGAAAAAAATTTTTTAATGTGGATTTCACTAAAAAAATTTTCTCTCCATTACAAACAAGAAAACAAAAAAAAATGTTATTTTTGTGCATTTACAATATTATCTATTATTATTATTATTATTATTATTAATTATCAATATAAATTTAATTATAATAGTTATTTAATAGTTTTAGTATATTATTATAATAAAAATTTATATTTAAACATTATATATATTAGACGATAAATAATTTAAATCAAATATATAAAATTATAATATTTATAAAATACAATAAAATATAAATAAATAAAAATATTTATACTTTATTTTATTATAAAAGTATTAATGTAATTTTATACCATTTCTTTCTTCTTATTTTTCTTTTCATCCAAACAATTTTTTTTCATTTTTTTTTATTCATTTTCTCTTCATTCAAACAACATATAAATAACTCAATTTTTTTTCTTATTTTTTTCTTCTCTCATTTTTTTTCTTTTAATTTTTTTTTATTTTTTTCTTATATCTAAACAAAGCCTAAGTATAAAAAGAAAATTAAAAAATTTCAATAACTGTAAAACAAATTTGAGCAGGGGTCATGCATGAGTTTAAGATGAAAGAAAAATCTATAAATAATTGGATTAGTCGCTCGTTGTTTTAATTTAGGATTATGCTACATAATCAATAATTTTTTTGAATAATATGAACAACCACCAATCAAATAAAAATACACTACACCTCCAAATAACCTAACTAAATCTTAATATTAGAATAATTATTCGTACACCTAGTGAAATAAACATCCAATATGTCTATTATTTAGTATTTTTATTGTCTATCTTTACTTTTTTTTCATTTAATCTGGTGTCAACCACTTTCACCGATCATTTAATAATATGTTGGTCAAAGATAGAAGATCAGAGAAGATATTAAATTATATATCTCTTAATAATGTATGTGTAGGAGAGAACAACTTCCAGATGGAATTCTATATACCTCGCAGGATTCACATTATTCAATATTCAAAATAGCAAGAATGTATCGAATGCAATGCGTGAAGGTTGCCACTTTGATCTCTGGTCAGATTGATTGCAATGATCTAAAGGCTTTACTACTTGTTCACAGGAATAAGCCAGCCATCATCAATCTTAACATAGGTCTTGTATTATTTGATGCTTACTCGTGCTGTTTATGTCACGCACATATTCATCAACACTTTTGGTAACTTATTATAAGGAGGATTCTACTATGATTGCAGGGACAACTATGAAAGGAGGAGTTGACGACCTTGATCTTGTAATACAGACACTTGAAGAATGTGGTTTCACTTCTGATCGATTCTACATTCACTGCGATGCAGCATTGTTTGGAGTGATGCTGCCTTTTCTCAAGAGAGTGAGTTAACATTATGATTATCACATTCACTTTATATCTACGTGTATTTTATTGTCAATATTTTAGTAATGTATCGGGTACGAAGAGTGTTTACTAATGCGGGTAATTCAATTATCAGTCCGAATTTAAACTAAATCAATTAAATAGATTCTTAAATCAATGAATAATAAGGTATAATTAAATTTGGCACGATAATATCAGATCATAATTAATTCGCCAGGTAATATTTTTGGAAGAGTAGAATTCGAACCAATTTACAAACTCGATAATCTTTTTATTAAATAAAAAAATATAAATTCTAATAATTTATATATAAATACACTGATTTTTCTATTTATCAAAATAAATAAAATCGATAATTAAATAATACAAAACGTAACGGATGAAATATCATTCTATTATAATCTTAAAATATGATGATTCTGCAGGCACCAAAGATTACCTTCCAGAAATCCATTGGAAGTGTAACTGTTTCTGGCCATAAGTTCTTGGGATGTCCAATTCCATGTGGTGTTGTAATAACTCGTTTGAAATACATCAATAATGCCCTATCCAAAGATGTTGAAATCATTGGTTCAAGGGATGCTACAATAACAGGTATACGTATAGAGAAATCAAATTTAAAATATAGCTTTTAATAAAATATATTTGGTGAAACTCACGTGCAATTAACTTCTTGTAAAATTAATAGTTGAGAGTCGTTAAATGATTTATTAGATTTGACTAAACTATCATCTAACGACTCTCATTTATCAATTTCACATGAAATTAACTGCACTTAAATTTCTACCAATAAATTTTGGGGATGAATTAAAATTTGTGATACAAGGTGCGAATAATGTTATTTTTTTCGTGTGATTGATTCACGAACGGAACATATCAAGTTTGATAATGTATTATTATGAGATCCCACAATAAACCACCGAATTTCAGCATTTTTTTCCGATTTTATGGCGTTTTTTGACCCGGACGTACTAGTTCTCGTATTCACATGGCATGCTTGTATTTTCTTTATTGTAAAAGATAATAAATAAAACACATAAAAGGGTGTGATTTGGTACAGGTAGCCGTTGTGGACATGCCCCTATCTTCCTTTGGTATTGTCTGAAAAGCAAAGGATTAAAAGGGCTTAAGAAAGACGTTGAGAAGTGCATAATGAATGCAAGTTACTTACATGGTCGATTGCGTGGTGCTGGCATTGGTGCAATGTTGAATGAGTTTAGTAACATCGTTGTGTTTGAGAGGCCTCAATTAAATGATGACTTTATTCGTAGGTGGAGTTTGGCGTGCCAAGGGAAAATTGCGCACGTTGTTGTCATGCAGCACGTGACCACTAAAATGCTTGACTCTTTTGTTAGTGAGTTTCTTCAGAAAAGGTTTCAGGCTCAGTGCATTGCAGACCATGTTGGTTCCTCAAATTGTTCTTGTTCCATGCATGATGGTTTTCTTCATTGAGACTACTTATGTCTGATGATGCATTTTGTCAATCCAACAATTGAATTTTAATATTTTATTATGTACTACTTCTATTATATAAAATGGGGATATTACATAAATTTGATGTACAATTTTCTAGAGAATAGGAAGAATCCGACAATTAAGCATATTGCTCGATATATTCCATTCACATGTCATTTTAAAGATTTGACCACGTGTAATAGTTTAATGATAGGTGGATTAATAACACATGATATATTGACATGAATGATTATTGTGTTATTTATTATAATATTATTTAGTCACGTGTTAACTTATGTCACGTGTGACAATATTATTCTTCTGTCATCTGTGATGTTATTATTATAGATGAACTAAATTGGTTCCTGAACATGCATTAAGTAATTTATTTTAATCCTTAAATTATTATGTCTTACACCAAATTAATTCCTTTACTAATTTGTTCTATTTTTTTTATAAATTCAAAATTCATAATATATTTAAATGCATTAATTTTAATGTTATTTTTTCAAATGTTAAAATATAAATACTTCGATAAATATTTTTAAGATTTTAGTTTTAATTATACAAATTTTTTTCATAATAATTTAATATTGATAACTACGCAACATGGGCTAACTTTCCATGAAACCTGACAAAATTGCAAGTACCCCTAACCACCATTTTGAAACTGATGTGAAGGCATTTTAAGCACCCTCACTACGATTTTCGACCTCTTTTGTCTAGCCTATTTGTATAAAATTGATTCCAGGTACGACGTAACAATGATTATGTTATTTAATAAAAAAAATTTATGATATTTTAAAATATATTTTTTAAGTCCAAACGTGTATTTCATAGGAACAAAAAAAATATTTATTTTAGTTCTTGATTTCTTATTAAAAATACGTGTGTAAAAAAAGTGTATTTAATTAATTATATAATTTTTTTATAATAACATATTTATATATTGAAAAATTTATTAATGTAAAAATACTTGCATTTAAAAAACATGTAAAAAAATAGAATTAAAATTAATGCATCCAAAATATTAAGAATATTAAATTTAAAAAATAAAAAAAAATTGGTGAAAAAATTAGTTTGATACATAACATTCAATTTCAAGGATTAAAATGAGTCAATTAATGCAAAGTTAAGGACTAATTTAGTGTATGTACAATAATAAGAGTGGATAATATGTAGAAGAATAATATTACGACATGTAGCACAATCAATCTGACACGTGATCAGATATTATTGTGACACGTGGTACAACCATCCACATCATCATGACATGTGTCACTGATCGACCCATCATCGTAACTTTACATTACACATGGCAAAGAGAAAATGGCACTACAACATTTTGAGGTTGAGGCAACATTTAAAAAGTGTTGTCTAAAGGCTGACAAAAAGTTGCTTTTGATCTATGGCAACACTTTTGGACCTAAGGCAATGTTTTTGGGCGGCGTTGCATATGCAGTCGTTGCCTTAGATCAAGGCAACACTTTTTTGTTTCAAAAGCAACGCTTTTGAGAGCAACACTTGGTAAGTGTTGTCTTTAGTTGAAAAACAACAACATTTCAAAGGTGTGTTTGAGACAACACTTTTGCAGTGTTGTCTCTTCTCTCAAATTTCGGTCACTACTAAAAAGCGTTGCCTATTTGCAATAAAATGCAACTCTTTTACGTGTTGCTTATAAGTTGGAATTTGCAATACTTTAAAGTGTTGCCTATTAGTTTTGAATATGCAACCTTTTAAAGCATTGCCTTTTCTTTTGAATATGCAATCTATATAAGTGTTGCTTTTTCTTTTG
The DNA here is from genome assembly GCF_014773155.1 of Arachis stenosperma. Lineage (NCBI taxonomy): Eukaryota > Viridiplantae > Streptophyta > Magnoliopsida > Fabales > Fabaceae > Arachis > Arachis stenosperma. Next base: position 45,165,652 of record NC_080384.1, read on the forward strand.
GATATACAACCATACAAGTGTTGTTTTTTCTTTTGGATATACAACCATACAAGTGTTACCTTTTTGATAAAAATAAAAATGACTTTTGTAATAAAAATACAAAAAAAATAAAATTTACAATAAAATTTTTTGTTTATACATGTGTAATTATTTTAATTAATAAATAAATTTGTGTACAATAGAAAAAAAATTATAAAAGAGACAAAATAACTAATAATAAAATTCTAATATAATCATTGATGATTACTTTTTCTTTACCGATTACATTGTGTATTAGATGTATATATTTGATTAAAACTCACAAATTCAAATTAAGGGACATCATTAAAATTTAAAATTTCATATTCTGGATCTTCACAAGCATCAAAGCGGCGGGTCTTACTATTTTCAAGAAAAGGTCAATTGTAGAAATGTTTATTAACAAGCTAAGGTTTAATAATACCAGTTTCTGCATTAGAAACAAAGCCAGCATTATACTAAAAAAAATGAGTTAATAAGTTAAATTCTTCATTTTTTGTTGAGAATCACATGAACATACTATATCAGCTCTAGAAAAAGAGGGGAGGAAGAAAAACAAACGGAAAAAATTGCAACACAGTGTATAGATTCACATAATTTAGAAAAACACGTTTCAAAAACTAGTCCAATAAGTACCTGATGAAGATTGATCCATCCATTTTAAGATAACCTCCATTATGACCATTACCTTAATTAATTCAGAAGCTCGTAATCTTAAGTCAAAGATATTCACCATTCTCACCTTGTAGTGATGTGTTTCTTGGGAATGATCGATGATTTTTAATTGTTTTGTAAGCCTCCGAGAGAGTTACCACTGTAGCTTGTGCAGGAGAATATGCAACTTCTGATCCAACCAAAGCTAACAGAAAAGCAGCCTGCAAATTTGAATAAGAGACGTTACACAGTTAAATAGAGATTCTAAAGAAATTATTTTGTGAAGCACATAGGCAATTTAATACTGGCAGAAAAGTAGTAAATGTTATTTAAGTTAATCATCATCCCCCCTTCACAAGCTCCCTCCCCTGGCCATAACCCTCCATATACTCCAATAGTCCCACCAAAAACTCCATCACCATCGTATGTTACTCCCACACGACCACAAGCTCCTTCCCCTGGCCATACTCCAATTATTCCACCATATGTTACTCCAACTCCACCGCAAGCTGCTCCTTCCCTTGGCCATAACCCTCCATACACTCCAATAGTTCCACCAAAAACCGCTCCTTCCCCCGGGCCTAGCAATCATCATCCTAACCCTTCATACACTCTAATTGTTCCACCAGGAACACCAAGATCATCACCTTCTCCATATGTACCAACACCAATTTTTCAACCACCTTATCATACTCCAACTCCACCACAGGCTCCTTCCCCTGCTCATAACAACCATCACCTAATCCTCCATATGTTCCATCACCAATTTCTCAAGCTCCTTTGTCTACTAACCACAACAACCATCACCCAAACCCTCCAAAGTAATAACAGGAATGTTTTTTGCGTGACCTAAACTTGTCAATAGGAAGAATATATAAACAGGTGCTAAAATAGAGCAGAAAAAAGAACGGTAGAATCATCAATACCTGGAGAAGAATGCCAAAAACGAGAATCTCACAAAAAACACGAGCAGTGATAATCGAACAGTGACTGGCGGTGATGAACGCGAGCAGAGAGGATCGAAGCTCGACGAAAAGAGAAGTAGATGATCGAATCTCAACAAGCAGATGATCGAATCTCAACGAGTAGAGAATCGAAGCTCAACGAGGAGAGGAGCAGAGGATCGAAGCACATTAACGAGCAGAAAAGATCGAACCACATTCACGAGAAGAAAAAATCGAAGCTCATTAGCGAGTAGAGATTGAGATCGAAGCTCAATAAAGAAATGCGCGTCATCATCGAATGGATTGAAGAACAACAGAGGAACGAAACATTTGGAATGGATTGAGGATTTTGTAATTTTATTAATTGAAATATTTTAGGAATTTTGTTAGGGTCGTGGTTTTAGGAACGAAATATTTTGGAATTGATTGGGATTTTTTTCTCCTTCTTTTTCTCTTTCTTTGCACAATATAGTTTATTTTTGTTTTTTAAAAAATTTTAAGCAACACTTGAAACGTGAAGTTTAAAATAAATCTAAAGACAACTTTTAAAGAAAAGTAATATATTATTTTTATAATAATTATTTTTGTATATTTAATATAGCAACATTTGATAAGTATAATATATAAATATTATAAATGTTGTTTGTTTAATTTATTAAAGCAATGTTTTTATATTTTTTAAATTAATCAAAAATAACACTTATTAACAAGGTGTTGTATTAGCTTTATTTTTTTGCAATAAATTTTAAGTGATGCTTTTAACTACTTTAGACAACATTTTTTAAGAGTTATTTATGGCACATGTTGCAAACTTGCAATAGCTCAAAAATGTTGTAATGTGGGTGGAAGCTTTGAAAGGTACAAGGCCAAGTTGGTAGAAAAGGGATTCACCCAAGTTCAAGGATTTGACTATTTCAATACGTTCAGTCCCGTTATAAAAATGACAACACTTCAAGTTATGCTAGCACTCACAGCTCAAAAAATTTGGCATTGAATGTCAATATAGCATTTTTTCGAAGAAGTATATATGAAGCCAGCACCAAGGCTGAATATTCCAAAAGGCAAAGTATGCAAGTTTGAGAGATCATTCTATGAATTAAAGCCAGCTTCAAGGTATATAGTGAAACTCTAAGCTGCATTTAGTTCTACTCAGGTTTCACATCGATTCTATTTATATTGTTGATGATGATTTACAGGAGATTCAGAAAATCAAAATCTTGCTGGATGACTTAGGGAGATTGAAGTTTTTTTTGGGATTAGAGGTTGCAAGGAGCAGCAAGGGAAAGTACACATTGAATCTTTTGAAAGAGTAATCTACTTGATGCAAAACCATCATCAACCATATTGAAGACTCGTAGACAGACTTATCTACCTTATGAATACAAGACCTGACATTTGTTTTGCAGCCACAAATTAAGTCAATTCTCAAGTATCTAAAGCAAGCATCAGCAAGCTCAGACTTAGATTGGGGTACATGCCAAAATTCGCGGAGGTCCATGACTGGTTATTATTTCTTCATTGTCATGAAAAGGCAAAAAGCAGAATACAGTTTCAAGCTCTTCAACTTAGCACATGCTATTAGAGAAGGTCTCTGCCTCACTTACATCCTCAATGATTTCAGAATTGTTAGGAACCGTCCCATCAAGCTGCACTCTACATCGCTGCAAATTCAGTCTTCTATGACTGCACAAAATACACAGAAATCGATTGTCATATTATGAAAGACAAATAATCATAAGAAGCGATCGATAATCAAACTTTTCCCAATTACATCAGATAATTAGGTTGTACACATTTTTACTAATCTCTTTCTTTTGGGTTGTTTTCTTCGTTTCATTCTAAACTTGATAGGGGATGTTGGTAGATCATAATGCAGTAGAGCAACTGGCAAAGAAAGGTAACTGAAGTGTCAGCTACATAGCAGAATCGAGTAGTTAGTTAGTTAGCTATAGTTGACAGTTAGAGTGGTGAGTGCTACCGTGATGAAGGGTAATTTTTTCTTCAGGTGAGGAAGTGGTGTGGAGTACGTTGAACGACGCAGTGGAGTTGTCAGGGATGGGTCAATGCAAAAGTTTAGAGAGCTAACATGTAACCAGCAAAAGAAAAGTGATCTCACACCATTAAAATTATTATTAATGACTACTTGATGGCTACAAATCACAAAAGTTGCCGTCCCTAACACTCCTCTAGTCAATTATGATAGTTTGGTTATGTTTTAATAAGGTGATTAAGTTTTTGGATTTTTTGACATTTTGTGGGTGCATATTTTTGTTACGGGCCTTAAATGAAACCATGTGTGCATCTGGACCTACTATTGGTTCAAGAGTTTCAAGGTCATCTGCTCGAACTGCTGCTTTCATTCTTGCCTCTGCGTGGTAAACCGGCTCTACGATAGTTCTTTTTCCACCACCAGGCCTTTTGAAGTCGGAAGAAAGCCCTAGTAGGGCTGGGCTGCATACTCCAGATCTTATAGGTTACAGTAGTGCCTCCCCTTTCCTTACGGTTTGTTTCATTTGCTTGAAAGTATAGTGGAATCACGTATGATAGCTTTCCCGGCTTGGGAACTTCTTTTTTTAACGGCTTAACCGTATTAAACTTGCTTACCCCCGCCTTAAACTTACTTCAACTTAAAGGTATTCTAGTTTGTTTGTTCCGACGTGGAAATCAGTATGTTTTGCCCCGTATTACCCATAGACCGCTTATACCGCTTAGACTTCCCTGTATTAGTCTTTCCGGCGGGGCTGGCTCGGCTGGATAGTCTGTGGACTCTTTATTATTGAGCTTCAAAGAAATTATAGGCTTGCTTTGCTATTTGTAGGCTATGTTTGAGGTTCCAAAAAAAAAAAAAGTAATACATATATTTTGGGTTCCAGAATGAAAAAAAAAGAAAAAAAAGAAAAATAAAGACATATATTTAAAATTTTAAAATTAAAAAAATATTAAGTGTTTAAGGATTACATAAAAATAAATACTTTAGAATGATACAAAATGTGTTTATTGAGGGTAAATCATGGCAAAAAAAAATTAAAAGAAAAATAAATACATATATTTAGGGTTCTAAAATTTAAAAATATGGTTTAGAGTTAAGAAATTAGTGTTTAGTATTGCTGGATTAGGGAGGGTGATTTACGATTTAGGGTATATGAGTTAGGTGATTGTTGATATTCATGGTAATATAGTTACGCATTAAGTGATTGTTGTCGAAATAGTTGGTGAACTTGACCTAGTGTGTATAGTGTAATGATATATAGTATATATGCTTTATTTTAAATTTAATTAAAATTTATAATATAAGCTAAATACATAATATGAAAATAAACGTAGTCATATATTGTGCTTATATTGTTAGTGATGTATATTTGGTTTTGGAAAAAAAAATTTGCTTTACAATTTTTAAATCAGTGAATATTAATTTAAATTTGACAAAAGATTAGCATAAATTAAATGACTTGAAAATAAACACTCTAAAAAAATGTGAAATTTGTAGTTTCAAAATAAAATAAATAAGATTGTTTTTAGTTAATTGAAAACGTCACAAGTATTATTCAGCTAATGTTGGTTTAGGATTTTAGGATTTATCAAAGACTCAAAGTTGATGTTAGTTTGTAATTTTAATTTTTAAATTAACAAATAAGTCTCAAATTTAAAATATGAAATTATTAATATATTGTGAAATTATAATATTTGAAATAACAGATGTAACAAAATTAATTTTAAAATTTGAAATTAAAAAATTTAAAATATGAATTTTTTTAAATTTACAATTATTCGTAACTAACGTAGAAAAGTTAAGTTTAAAATAAAAAATTTTAATTAAATAATTTAACTGTAAAAGAAACACAATATATATATTTTTTTATAAATTTACTTCCTCGCAGTAGCATAACCCATAGTTTAATTAGAGTAAGCACACTTGTAAGCATACTATACAAAGAGAACATGTAACTCATGTAAGGAATTGATTCATCATTCTAATATGGGAGCTACTCAGAGAAAAACGTCTAAAACGTCTTTTTTTTAAGATGTTTTTTAGTAATTAAAATTTAATATATATAATCAATTAAATTATGTTATTTTTATCAAAATTAGGCTAAACAAATTGATTTAACCGAAAAAATGGTGAATCAAATATTGAACTGGTCTAAATTAATATTATTTTTATAAAAAATAACTACAATACCCTTATTATAGAGAATGATTAAAATACTCTTATATATATATATATATATATATATATATATATATATATATATATATATATATATATATATATATATATATTAATTTTAAATTTTTTAAATCCTAACCCTAGGATAGAAAAATAAATGACTAAAATTTAAGATTCTCAAAATTAATATATATAATTGAAATATTTTAGTCATTTTTTATAATAAGGATATTGTAATTATTTTCTATAAAAAATAATATTAATTTAGACTAGTTCAAGATTTGATTCACTATTTTTCGGTCAAATCAATTTATCTAACTTAGTTTTGACAAAAATAACACAATTTAATCGATTATATGTATTAAATTTTAATTATTAAAAAATATCTTTATAAAAAGACATTTTCAGCGTCTTTATCTAAATGTGTCCTTTCTAATATTTAGAGTTCATTTTCTAAGATTCCAAAAACTCTGCTCAACCAATCCTCACCTCATGCTCATGATTTCTACCACCAGGAACAAATTTTTCAGGATGACTAGACAACGACAAGGTGGTGGCAGAAGCTACTAGCTATTTCATGTCTGGCCTCCTATAATTGCGTCAAAGTGTTTCTACGAGCCAAAGCATTATTTACAACTTCTGGGTTATATTATTATTTGAGTAATGTTAGGTAATTAATTTTTTTAGTCAATATTAGTCAACATTTTTAAAATTATTCTATTTATCTTAAAATTTAGATTCTAAATTATAAATATTTAATTTTAAATTCTAAATTATAAACCTAAATACTAAAGTTGGCTAATGTTGACTAATTAAAAGTTAGTTTCTTATATTTTTTCTTATAATTTTTAACTACGATGGGCAATATTATTTGGTGATGTTTTGTACTTGAATTATACCAAATTGTTTGATTTATCTGCATCACTCGAAAATGTCGCAACGTTGGTGGTGTGGTACCTAAATGCATCTAATTAGACCTCAGTCAATAAGAACGTTATTAGTATAACGTATAAGTCATACGTTGGATCTCTCATCCTGTATGAATATAGTGGAGGAAAAAGGTATTTTTAAAAGTGGAGTCGTGATAGTGTGTTTTATTTGAATTTGATTTTTAGACTGAAACTCCTATATCGATTTATTTATTTGTTTATTTGTATTTACCTAATTATTTGTCTACTCATTCAATATAAATTTTTCATCTTTAAATGAAATATAATTTGTATAATTTCATTTGTATTATCTTATGTGGGTTATGGATATAGTATTTGGATCTCTCTCTCTTTATAATAGTTACCATTCTATTTTGTTGAGTCATTTTCTATCAAGGGTTGTAGTTGTATAAAATGGAACCTTCTGTGCTAATAGTTTCTAGATTGTGTGTAATTCTCCATGTAACATAGACAAGCCCCTTCATGATATATGTTGGTTTGATATTCAAACTGTTAGAATGTATTATGATATGGTTATGTAAGCTTAATTGGATAAACTATATGCTTAAGATGTATAGTTATTAATTATAGTATGACTTTTGGTATCCTTGCTATTGTGTACTGATGGTAATCAATGGTTAAAAGAATGGGAGGTTGAATCTTAGCTATTCTTTTTGCAGAATATTACCTTGGAGAATACTCACAAGAAGACATCTTTATATGAAGATGACATTGTGAATCCTTAGATGATTAATCAAATATATTTAGTCAACTTTATCAACTCATCCAATAGTTCATAATGCTATTTTCATATGAAGATGTCATCATGGGAATATCCACCTATTACTTTTGCCCTTAAAGAAACTTCAGAAAATATTTTTACTTTTGTCTCGTAAGAAGTTGAGAGACATTTTCATTTTGTCTCGTGATAGATTGAGAGACATTTTTATTTTGTCTCCTGAGTGCCAGAGCAGAAACGAAGCAGAGAAGAGAGAATCACACCAAGATGTATCTTGGTTCACCTGCTAAGTGCAATGCAGTCTACATCCAGTCTCCATCACAACAGTGACGGAATTTCACTAACTTTTAACAGAATTACATTCACAATTCTCATTAGGATCTATCCAATCCTATCTGGGACAAGTCCATATTCTAACTCAACCTGAACTTGACTAGGTCTCACCCTAGCTTTCAACAGCAAAGTGCTTACCCAACTTGTAAGGGAACAAGTCCAGATTCTAACCCAACCTGAACTTGACTAGGACTCAAACCTGACTTTCAACCGCAAAGTGCTAACCCAACTTGTAAGGGAATCCCCTCAGGATCATGACAATAAAACAGAAATACATACAAAGAATTTTTTAGATAACTATGGCTTTTTCTTTAACTCTCTGCCTTTTTTCACTCATTAGCTTTTTCTTACAAAACTTCACATTTTTTCTTTTACCAATGAAACACAGACAAACTAAACTGAGAATAAGAAGTATTTAATGAAAGCCATGAAGGAGAAGAATAAACAACTCAAAGACCTATGGAAACCAAACGTGTGCTCTCACTTCTTGATCTCAACCATTGGCCGTTCACCTTTATTATAGAAGGGGAAGCTTTCAAGGTTGAAACCGATTCAACTAACCCAGCAACTTCTTCTCCAACATAGGCTAAGTCACGGTTTGAACAAAGGAAAGAGAGAGGAAAAATCGAAACTACATGCACGTACTTATCTCAACCTTTTTCATCCATTTTCTTCAATCTTGGCCATTGATCTTGACTTTGGCCCCAAGAATTGATTCAGAACGTTGATGAGCGTCTGACTCAAGCTGGCTTCAAGCTTCCTATTTTTGCTTCTTCCCTACCTGAGACTCAGAGGCTATCTTCTTCACAAAAATGGAAATGAATCTTTGCTGTGCTTTCAAGATAGATTTGCTTCATGAACCGAGACCTTTCTTTCCTTTCATGGCAACAAAATCTTGAAGCATTTCTTCAAATCTTTCCTTCTGTAGCAAATATATTTCTTAGCCTTTCTTCTTCATAGGCTTTTCTTAAGATATCTTCTTTTATCTTCTTCTCTGATGATTGACGTGACCAAAAGCAGTGGAGAGAGAAGAGAGAAAGAAGAAAGCTTTTGGTGTAAGTATTAAATGGAATTAAACCAAATTGAATTTTCACTTCCATTACCTAAATACAAAGTAACGTGTGAATCTTTCAAAGTACATTAAACTCAATTGAATTTTAGCTTTCAGTTACCAAGGCATAAAATCACGTGTCAAACTTTTGGTTAGCAAAGAATAAAGTTGATTGAGTTGAGATTTGGGTACTAATAACCAAGGCATGGAGCAACCGAAGCATGCTTGAGATCCTTGGGTCACTTGTTTCTTTTAATTTTGAATTATCACTCTTAACTTTTGGGTTGTTTCCTTTGATTGGGCTTGGTTCCATTTGTTTCTTCGTACTTGGCTTTTGGGCACTTGAAGTGATTACCTTGTGATTACTGTATGGGCTCAAGACTTTGGGCCAATATGATTTTTTTTTCTTTTAATGTTAAGCCACTATTTTTGATCAAGTATTTGTGATGGAGTTTGACCCAAGAGGATGTTTACTTGGACTTTAGACATTTGTTCCTTGGGCCACTTGGTTTCACTACCCTTTTAAAGTTCAGCCACATGATTTGAAATAAATTTGTATTAGGCTAAACTTGTTTGTGATTAGGGGTATCCGCGAATCGGATCGGATCGGATATGGCCAAAAATTCGATCCGATCCGCATTAAAATCATCGGATCGGATCGGATCCAATATCCGCAGCTTTTAATGTTGGATCCGATCCGCACATTTGCAGATCGGATCGGATCGGATATCGGATATATCCGCAAAACACAAAAATATTTTTAAAGGCTTATTTTTATTAAAAAATATCAATAAAATTCATTTTTTCTATTCTTTTAAATATGTTTACTCTTAAAATAATATTAAACATACTTTTCTTAAATAATAAATTAAAATAATATAACATATATGATAATTATTAATTGAAATAAAACATAAAAAGAATATTTATTTATTTATTTCTTTAATTTTGCAGATACGCGGATATGTGGATCGGATATACGGATACTAACACAAAATCCGCAATCTGATCCGATCCGATCCGATCCGAAAGCCTTGCGGATCGGATCCATATCCGCAATTTTTAAATCGGATTTGGATAAACACCACGGATATGTGGATCGGATCCGATCCATGGACACCCCTATTTATGATCAAACTGGGCTCAAGATAAAAATTAATTTTCTTTCTTGCACACAAACCAAATTCATGAAACAACCTATTGGAGGCAATTTAAACAAATAACCATTTAATAATTTCTTAATTAATATTTTAATAATGTTTAATGATCGTCTTAGTTTTAAACTCAACATGTACATATTGAGAATGTTGATATTTTTGTGAGATCTAGATGTTTATGACTGGCATTGGATGAAAATTTCGATTTGAAAAATCTTAAAAATAAATAAGATTCTATTTACTTTTGCAAATTTGGATATTAAGGTTGTCAACATCCCATGAATACTATATAAAGGTAGGTCAATTTAGGTCAAGCTTGACGAGGGGCTTTCACGTTCAACGCCCCTCTTATGGAAGACCTGAGTCGGGTTATCATTTCTCCATCAAGAGACAAAGCTCGTGATAGTGTTTCGTATCTTGGAAGTGCATTTCGCTTAGAAACCTCTTCGCGAGCACACAAAAATTAAACAGGTGCTACTATACCAAAATAGTGACACGATTCATATTGCAAGCAATGGGGTTTGCATCCTCCTTATAATATAACTTGTAATTATTCGTGCAACAATCTATTTTCACCAAATTTAATCCTTGCTTCAGAGGTAAATTTTTTGTCACATAATAATTCTGGGGGAAGTCAATAGTTTAGGCTGGTATTATTAGTTCATTATAAAAAGTAGCCAACTTATCAAAAGACTCTTGAGTATAATTTGACTCAGCTTTAATATTCTTCATTCTAACATATGCAAATAATTTAAAGCAAACATAACCCTCAAAAACCTAGCCACCTCCAGATTAGGCTCTTGCTCAATGTTTTTCATGTTATTAACATTGACTGCATCAATTATTATCTTATTATATCTCTCTGAGTTACTCTCCCAATTCACTTCTCCCATGTTTACTTATCTAATAAGTTAACCTTCCTTCACTGACCTCCAAACCTATTGGCCTTCAATGCAGTTCGATTGATTCTCTAATCATCTAACTTTCTCATATTCAGTCTATGCCTAATACCCAGGATTGAACCCATGACGATACAAGTGAAGGGTTATATCCCCAGCACCTAAATACTTAGAGAACCGATACTTAGAGCGAAGACATATTCTCTTAGACCTAAATGCTTCCATGTTGAACACATACACAATAAACTAAACAATCTCATCAAAAAATAACCGTTATTCCTATCATAATCCACAAACAAATTTTGAATCATTATGCCACAAACAATCTAAATATCGAAATCATAACTTATTAATTTTTTTTTAGAAATTGTGGTAGAGTTTCTCTTAAAATTAGAGACCCCCACCAAACAATATTTCTAGCTATTCCGAACCAAATAATTTTGATAACAAATATAATTCAATTCATATCTTTAAAACTTTTTACGAAAATTTGGTAGAGTTTCCCATAAATCATCAAAGGCCTCCACCAACGATTTTTTTATATAAATTAAATAAATATATTATTTTTTGATATAAATAATTTGTAGTGTTTTTATAAAATTACATCGTATTACTTATTTCGTTTACAGTATAAATGAAATAATCTTACACGTATTTCGTTTATATTGTAAACGAAATAAGACTGACATGCTGAGACGTGTTTATTTCGTTTATAGTGTAAACGAAATACGTACAAGATTATTTCGTTTACACTGTAAACGAAATAAGTAATAGGATGCAATTTTGTAAAAACGCTAGAAATTATTTATTTCCATAAATAACATATTTATTTAATTCATTAAAAAAAATCCCTACAACATTCTCATTTTTCACAAAGCAAACAATTGCAATTATAATTACAAACAAGTATTTATCCAATTAAACATCAAATCATAGTTATTCTAGTACGCATCCGCTTGTTACTTTACAATTTTTTCAGCAAACAAAAGGTCAAAAAAACACTATTAGACATTCTTCTCTCATTTTCATCCTATAAACCACATGAATAAAATAGACAACATAGTCCTAATAAAATAGACAAATTATTAAATTCAAAAAATGAAATTAATTCAAAAATCAAATTACCCTAATTTCAACCTTAAAACCTAATGAACTTAATTCACAAAACTAAATTTAGACTAGTTACGAAACCTAAATTGACCTAATTAATCTTAATAAATTCAATTATAAACTTAATTAACCAAATTTAATCAAATTGTCCTAATTACCTTAAAATATTTGGTTTAAACATATTTCATAACAATACAGTAAATAGAAAATTATAAAAAAGTAACAAATAAAAAATTTAAAATAAAAAATATATATAAAAAATAAAAATAAGAAATAAAAAACCTGGTAATGAACAAAGGGAATGGATCAAAGCAAGCCAATAGGGGCGGCGTGGAAAGCATAGAGGGGTGAAAACAACTTTTGGAGGGAGGAGGTATTAGGGTCTTTTCAAAAGAAATAAAAAAAAAACAACCAGAGAATAAGGAAGAGAATGAAAAACCTGTCAATGGAAGGAGGAGAACGACATAAAGGCAGCAAGACAAGTAGCAGTGGTAGTGACAGAATCATCAGTGGCAATGACGGCTTTGGAGAGAAAGATGGCGGTGGAGACAATGAGGATGGGAGGTTTATGGTTTGAGAGGGGGAGTGGTAGCTGTAGCGATGTTTCAGGGAGTTTTTGGACAAAAAACACTATAAGAAAAACGTTGAGTACCATCGAATTTATCAAATAAATTTCCTGGTAATAAAGTTATCGTCGGATTTACTAGTGTCCTGGAGTTGACGGTATAAATGTCGCCGCAAACTGCTTACCGACGGATTTTTTTGTCCGATACTAATTACCAGCAAATTTTTTGTTAGTTTTTTCAATGGATTTGTCGAGACTGAGTTGATGATTACCGTCAGATTAATTCAATGGTAACTTTGGCTCCATTTCACGTGTTTAGGCGCCAAGTTATCTGACGGTAAATTCTGCGATAATATTTTTTTATTTTTTGATACAGTTAATCCATAATTAGTAGTCAAATTAAAACTCATATTAACAAAATTGTTAGCGGAAATTTAAAATTAGCATAAATAAATAAATTATTTTATTAAAAATAAATGGTCTGAATACAATGAAATGTCACAAAAATAGAATACAATAAAGTAGACAAACAAGAAAATAAAACCCCTACAGATCCCGGTCGTCGTCGTCGTCGTGGTCCCCCTGTTGAGGTGGCGGAGTAGGTGCTGACGTCAGTGTCGTACCAGCAGCGTTGCCGCTAGAACCAGCAGTGTTGCTGCCTCCAGCGTATATCTGCTGGTTGTACTCCTCCATCTACTCTTGCAACCGATTGAGGTGTTCCAGCTTCTCTATCAGGTCCGAACTGATGGCAACGACTCCTCCCACACATGCAAGAAGGTCGTTATATCTCTGCTCAAAATGCTTCGCTTACTAGAGAAGCTTCTGTGTCAGCTTCTACACCTCCTCCTTCTATACTTGAATCCCTCATCAAGAGTAAAATAGGTCTCCAATTTCTTCTTAATGGATAAACGGATCCACGACCTTAGGTGGTCACGCCCCTTACGAATATCGCTCATCGTCTGCTGAAAACGTTTAGCTGTCCGATAGTCGTAGATCTTACTGATCATGAGATTATGCTTCGCATCCCATATGAATTTCAACTGTAGTTAGTTGGAATAAAATACAGTTCAAATACAGTTAATTAATTCAACATTATTGGGTTTTTGCCACCCACTTCTAAAACCATCGATCTCTGGTCAAAACTGGGCTCTGCGTGTAGGTCGGCCACAGGTGGTCGTACATCGACTTAATGATGTCAGAGATCTCCTGTTTGCAAGCATTGGATTTTGGTACAAACCTAGTAGAGAAAAAACCTAGCATTAACAAACACATAGAAATACATAAACTTAAGATTAATAAATGTAAGATTAAAAAATTGTATGTACTCACGTCCGTATGCCATCGAGCTAAATCCTCAGCCGAATGACGGGCAGTGGTGGAGTGACTTCCTGCTGCAGGGTACTAAAGAAATCACTCACCGCGGGATCTTTCGTCACTGGATCTACAAGGGGCGTAATAGAAGGAGGCACATAGTTCAGGTTTGGGACCATGATGAATTGCTGGTCCGCTGGACCTACCTGTGACGTCAAAGGGGTCAACAGGGTAGTCGGGGTAGAGGGGGATGACTGAACAGTCATTGGGGATTCGGTGAAAACCTGTCCTCTACCACGACCACATGACCTACTCGACCTACTTCTGCTACCTGTCGTCATGTCTACACAGCGAATATATTACTAGCTCTAATTAAAACACAATTAAATTCACCAACTCTAAACATATTAATACACTCAATATAGTAAATATATTAATAATATAACAAATACTAATAAATAATAATATAAGAAGAAACTCAAGAAATAACAAATAATTATAACAAATATGAGAAAAAATATGAATAACAAATAATTATTACAAATAACCTAAAACACTTAAAATAAGAATTTTAAAGAGGAACCAATTCATCTCAAAATTAACTCAAATATCTATCAACCCTAAATATAATTCTAAGACTTTCAAAAATATAATTTTAATTTTTCAATTTCACTCAAAATCTTATAAAAATTGCAACAGAGTCTCCCCTAAAATTCGAATTTCTCCACCCTTCAAGGGTTTCATCCAAACCAAATATTCATCCAAACCAACATACAATGGTTGAATAAAACCCTAAACCCTAACTTATTCAAACAAACCCACCAAACAAACCAATTATTCAAATCAATAGAATTTACGTCAAAAATTAAATAAATTTTGTTTCTCATAGCCCATGATTTTTCAATCTAACAAAAACAAATAAAAACAAAATACAAATAATAGTCAAACAAGTGAGAATAAATCATAAATTATTATATGATAACCAAGACACAAATTCTAAATTAATTTAACCCTAAATTAACATGACCAAAAATTAACAAGATCCTAAATCATAAATTATAATTAAGCATTATATGTTCTCATATTCTAATATAATAACTAACACACACAAACATACAAACCAAGCATGATTCATGAACTAACATTCTCGGAATCCTTATTCCTAAAAAAATGTATAACACTCCAACTAACTCAGAAATATTCAAAAGCCACAACCCTCACAAATCAAATTATTAACACTGATATAATAACAAACTAACAGGTAACACACTAACAATTAAAAAAATTATATTTCTAATTTTAAAATAGATGTCATGGAGATAGAGAGTGCGAATATACCTGAATTTGGAGCGGTGGCGATCCTTGAGTGGCGGCAAATGGGCTGGGTAGAGAGAGAAACGGAGAAGCGGCGAGAAAGTGGGGCCAACGACGGCGGGGCTAGAGCAGCGACGGTGTCTGGAGTGGCAACAAAGAGGGATGGGTTTGGTAGAGAGAGAAATAGAGAAGAGGATTTGAGAGAGAGGGTTTTCAAAATGAAGGGAGAGAGGGTTCCCGCTATCAATTTTAGACTTGATTACCACCGGATTCACCAAAACGCAATGTTTAACTAAAACGTGTTACTGTCAGAATAATCCGACAGTAAATCCGACAAAAAAGTTCACGCCTATTTCATACCTTTTTCTTCCAAATATTACTCACAAATTTACCGTCGGATAAGTGAATCCGCCGGTAATAATTTCATGTAACGAATTTCACAACAAAACCCTCCATAAATCCGTCGATAAAACCGACACTAACTCAAGACACTAAATCCAACGGTACTCAACATTTTTCTTGTAGTGAAATGGCAATTGGTGAAAATGACGTGTGGCGTTGAGAGAAGGGAGGAGGATGAGTGATTTTGAATTTGCAAAAGTGAGGGGGAGGAAGCTGACACTGTGAATTAATACTTAGTTTATCGTCAGATTTTTTGGCAGAAAAATCCGACAATAAGTATGCTCATTTTAAATTAAATGGCGCATTTTGGTCATTTGAATTACTACCGTTTATCCGACAATAATATTTGGTGCCAATACATTTAAAAGCACACCATAATTTGTCATGGGAGTTACCGTCGAAATTGCTTATCCAATAGTAATATTTTGCGAAAAAGGAATAAATGTCGTTTATGTTGGATTTTTCAACGCTAAAATTCAATGAAAATTTTAGTTAAAAATTTTCGACAATAATTCTGCTTGTAAGGGGTGCATTTTTGGTAGTGCTCTAAGTCTTCAATTTTTTTGTCAAATTCTACCTCTTCAACTATATTGTTTCGGCCCAGCCCAGCTAGGTCGGAGTTCAGGACCGGATAAATCGCCGACCCGACAACACACCTTACCCGGACCAAGGACGACCCACGTGCCTCCTCCTTTGTTTGCGTGAAACCAACCAGCTGGAGAAGGGAAACTTTCTGGAAGGTGGGTTTACTCTTGTGGGACCCACCCAAGTACCGGGTATATATGGGAGGGCCCTACCCCTCCCTACAAGTATGTCACTAAAATCCCACCTTAACTTTTCTGCCACCTTGTACGGATCCTGACTTGAGCATCGGAGTCTCTTTTGCAGGTGGCTCCCCCACTCAGCGCTACATCAATCCGGGAGGTCGCGAGGCTCCAACCTTCTCCCCTCTTCACCGTCAGTCCGAGGGATCCGCTCACACACCAACAACCCAGATCCAGGTCTTCCTTCTTACCACCACACGCATAGCATCTCCGACTCGTTCAAAAACCAACAAACCGAACATATATATATATCTATTATTGATTTTTATTGTATATCGATTAATTCTCTTGTTTATTATTTCTATAAATAACAAAATAAATTGATTACATTATGATTTTTTAATTATATATTGTGATTGATTCTTTTTTAATAGATCCATAAAGATAATAAATTCTAGAATTTGCGCCAAAATGTACCTCACATTATCAAATTTCTTTTCCAATTCTTTCTATTAAATTTTCTATATCCAATATTAGTACCCATTATATCTTGGTTATTTCCATAATTGATTCTTCTTTATAAATAAATCTCTAATTCATTATATTTCCAAGTTATATCTTGCAATTGATTTTTTTCTTGACAAAATAATGTATTTAATCTCATTATTGATGATTGACTTTTTCTTAATTAATGTCACTATATTTAAATTATATCACGAAATTATTTTTTATTAATCCAATTCTTTTTATTTGATTATATTCTCATTTTTCTAATTATATCTCGTAATTGATTTTAATTATAATCATTTCTTACCATTATTGTTAGTTTCTGAGTAAATGCCCATTTCCTTTTAATTTCTGACCATTTCTCCAAAAAACAAAACGTCCGTTTCATAATTTAAAAATCGGTAATACTACAACTTACTTTGTTTAGTATTTATTAATTATCGCAACAATTAATAAATTTTAAATAAGATAAATTATAACTTTTTTGATAATTTTTTTTATTTTCGTTTAAAAATTTTTAATCGGTACCTAACCATTTATGTAATTCATATAAACAACTTTTGACACAATAGCATATACCATTAACAAGTTTTATATATTCAAAAAATGCTGTTAAAATAATAAACTTTATTTTTATATATAAATCTTTATATTTTCATTGACACAATTTGTTACGGCCCGGCCCAGAATTAGCACGGGTCGACCCGATCCAAACGTTACCCAACCCGGACACGCGCCCTACAATCGACCCGGACACGCGTCCTGTACGGCTCACACACGTGTTGCAGGACAGCGTCCTTGGGACTATGGGCCTGTCACATAAGGGGCCCACTACTGACATGTATATAAGGGGAAGATTGGCTCTTCCCCCGGGGTACGTCATTTTTTCCCTCATCCCATTATTCTGCCCGCCTGCACATTGCTGACTTGAGCGTCGGAGTGTCTTTGCAGGTGGCACCCCCCCTCGTCCGTTCACCAGCACAAGTGCTCGCTAGCTCGGCAGACCCACAATCAGCGCGACCAAGACTAAGACATCCTCACCTATCCACCCTTGCATCTTCTGTCCCCCGACCTGTTCGGAACCCGACGAACGAACATTGGCGCCGTCTGTGGGAACGTCTAAATGGAAGTTGTACTGGGTCCCGGCGACCAAGGCCGGGCTGCCGGAGCGGAGGGGGCAGCCTCCGTCGCCTCGCAAGGGGGGCGGCGAAGGTCTCCCCATCGACACACGAGGACACGACCCTTCGGAGGAACGGGCGGCGATAGCGCCATAATAATGCAAGAGCTACGCCACAGAGTCCAGAACCTGGAGCGACAGCTTGCCGACCGGGAGCGGGACGGACGGTCTACCGATCCGAGCTACACCCCGTCTCCCGGGAGCGAGGAGGAGGACTCTCGCCGAAGCTGCCCGCGGACGGAAGCGGAGAGCTCGCGGGAGGAGTCACCCATAGTGAGGAGACGAAATGACACGATTATCTACTCCCGCGGCAGACCGACCCATCGAGCGACAAGAGGTCGCGAAGACGGAAGAACACGACAACCTGTGATAATGGGCGCCACCCCGTTCCACCGATCTATCCTCGAGGTCCCGCTGCCGAAACACTTCGACAAGCCAACGGACATGAGGTACGACGGAACTCAAGACCCTCTAGAACACCTCACGGCCTTTGAGGCCAGGATGAATCTAGAGGGAGTAGGCGACGAAGTAAGATGCCGCGCCTTCCCGGTGACCCTAGCAGGACCAGCGATCAGATGGTTTAACGGCCTCCCTCAAGGTTCCATCTACAATTTCTCAGACATCAGCCGCGCATTCCTGGCTCAATTTACAACGCGAATAGCAAAGGCCAAGCATCCTATCAACCTTCTCGGGGTAACCCAGAGACAGGGAGAGCCGACCAGGAGGTACTTAGATCGGTTCAATGACGAATGCTTGGAAATCGACGGCTTAACCGACTCGGTGGCCAGTCTCTGCCTGACGAACGGCCTCCTCAACGAGAACTTCCGAAAACACCTTACCACGAAGCCGGTTTGGACAATGCATGAAATCCAAACGGTGGCCAAAGAGTACATAAACGACGAGGAAGTCAGCCGAGTAGTGGCTGCCAATAAGCGGCAGTCCGGTTACGGCCAGGCTCGTCAGTCCGGTGGCGACGGGGAGAGAGCAAAAGAAAAGGCTAGGGAGGAGGCATCAAACAAAGCACCTAGGCCGTTTCCTCGAGTCGGGAAGTTTACTAACTACACTCCGCTCACCCTCCCCATCGTGGAAGTCTATCAACAAATAGCTGAAAAGGGGATTCTTCCGAAGCCCCGACCACTCAAGGACCGCACGGGTGGAAACAAGAACCTTTATTGCGATTACCATAAGGGATATGGCCACCAAACACAGGACTGTTTCGACCTGAAGGATGCATTAGAACAAGCGATAAGGGAAGGAAAGCTAGCAGCGTTCTCCCATCTCATCAGGGAGCCGAGAAGGCGTTATCGTGAGCAAGACGAGGAAGGCAAGACACGCTCGACCAAGCGGCGACAGGAGCCCGAAGACGGAGACCACGGCCTCACTGTAATAAACGTGGTAACGGCAAAAAACACTGCACCGAAGTCCCGGTCGGCACACAAGAAAGACGCCAAGGTTCTGGCGATCTCATCTCCACCGGTGCAAAGTACCAAAAAACCTCCGTCCATTTCTTTTGGCCCAGAAGACCAATGGTTCAGCGACGCCCCGGAAAACCCTCCCATGGTCATATCGGCCAGAGTGGGAACCGGCCTCGTCAAACGGATCCTTGTCGACACAGGAGCTGATTCAAACATCATGTTCCGCAATGTGTTCGACGCACTGGGGCTCAAGGATGCCGACCTGACGACTCACCAGCACGGGGTTATCGGGTTAGGCGACCACTTCATCAAACCAGACGGAGTCATTTCCCTACCAATCTCGGTGGGACAGGTGCAAGGCCGAAGATCGGCGATGGCCGAGTTCGTAATCCTCCGAGACTCCACAGCCTACAACATCATCTTGGGAAGAAAAACAATCAATGATTTTGAAGCCATAATCAATACCAAGCTGCTAGTTATGAAGTTTGTTACCGATGATGGATCCGTAGGAACCATAAGAGGAGACCTCGAGACGGCGGTCGCTTGTGACAACGCCAGCCTTTCCCTCAGAAAGAAGTCCAAGGAAGCATCTGGCGTATTCCTAGCCGACCTTGACGCCAGAGTTGAGGACAAGCCGAGGCCGGAACCAAAAGGGGACCTGGAAAAATTTAGCATCGGTGACGAAGGGGAAAAGTTCACTTTCGTTAACAAGAACCTCCCACATGAGCTGAAGGAGCCTTTGATTGAAATGATAAGAGCCAACAGGGACTTGTTCGCATGGACACCAGCCGACATGCCGGGCATAGATCCACAAATCATCTCACATCACCTAGCCGTCGAGCCGGAAGCACGCCCAGTGGCTCAACGGAGAAGAAAAATGTCGGCGGAAAGAGCAGAGGAGGTAGCCAAACAAACGGCCGGCCTCCTAGAAGCAGGCTTCATACGAGAAGTGGACTACTCGACGTGGCTCTCAAATGTGGTACTGGTGAAAAAGCACAATGGCAGGTGGAGAATGTGCGTGGACTACTCTGACCTTAACAAAGCATGCCCCAAAGATTGCTTCCCCCTCCCCAATATAGATGCACTCGTCGACGCTGCGGCGGGGTACCGGTATCTGAGTTTCATGGACGCCTACTCCGGTTACAATCAGATACCGATGCACCGACCAGACGAAGACAAAACGGCGTTCATAACGCCAGGAGGAACTTTCTGCTATAAGGTAATGCCATTCGGCTTGAAAAATGCGGGGGCGACATATCAAAGGCTGATGAACAGGATATTCCACGACCTCATAGGAAAAACGGTTGAAGTCTACGTGGACGACATCCTGGCAAAAACAACACGACCTGACGACCTCATAAACGACCTGGCAAGTATATTTGCGTCCCTCCGTCAACACGGTATGAGGCTAAACCCCCTCAAGTGCGCCTTCGCCATGGAAGCCGGCAAGTTCCTGGGATTCATGATAACCCAGAGAGGGGTAGAAGCTAACCCGGAGAAATGCCAGGCAATACTGCAGATGAAGAGCCCGGGCTGCATCAAGGACGTTCAGAGGTTGGCAGGGCGATTGACATCACTCTCCCGGTTTCTCGGGGCTTCGGCGACAAAGGCCCTGCCATTTTTCAACCTCATGAAGAAAGGGATGGCGTTTGAGTGGACACCCGCATGTGAAGAAGCCTTTCAGCACTTCAAGGAAATCCTGGCGGCACCTCCCGTTCTCGGGAAGCCAAAGGACGGGGAACCACTATACCTATACCTCGCTATAACAAGTGAAGCCCTGGCCGCAGTTCTGGTACGGGAGGACGGAAAAGCTCAACAGCCAGTCTATTTCATAACCAGGGCCCTGCAAGGGGCAGAATTAAGATATAGCAAGTTGGAAAAGCTAGCCTTGGCACTCCTGACTTCCTCAAGAAGGTTAAAACAATACTTCCAAAGTCACCAAGTGGTTGTCAGAACGGACCAGGGGATCCGGCAAGTTCTCCAAAAACCTGACCTAGCGGGAAGAATGATGACTTGGTCCATCGAACTCTCTCAATACGACATACGGTACGAGCCCCGGCAAGCCATCAAGGCGCAGGCCATGGCGGATTTCTTGGTTGAAGTAACGGGAGATCCAGGCGAAGACATGGGTACACGGTGGAAGCTCCATGTGGACGGAGCCTCCAACCAGACCTTCGGAGGTGCCGGGATCATCCTGGAAAGCCCGATTGGGGTTGTATACGAACAGTCGGTTAGATTCGAATTTCCCATCTCAAACAACCAAGCAGAATACGAAGCCCTCATAGGAGGCTTGACCCTAGCGGCGGAAGTCGGCGCAAGAAGACTGGAAGTGTGCAGCGATTCCCAAGTCGTCACTTCCCATGTAAACGGCAGCTACCAAGCCAAGGACCCCCTGTTGCAAAAGTACTTGGAAAAGGTTAAAAGCTTGAGCCAAAAGTTCGAAGAGGTCACGGTCCAGCATGTACCCAGAGAAAGGAACACACGGGCAGACCTCCTATCAAAGTTGGCCAGCACCAAGCCAGGGGAGGGAAACCGGTCTCTCATCCAAGGCATGACAAGGGAACCAGCAATTACACTACACATAACAACCCCGAGTTCTTCATGGCTAGATCACATCACCAACTTCCTAGAACACGGCCAAGTCCCTGGTGATGAAAAAGATGCGGTAAAACTAAGAAGAGAAGCGGCAAAATACGCCGTCATCCAAGGACAGCTGTTCAGAAAAGGGCTTAGCCAACCCCTCCTGAAGTGCCTACACCCCGACCAGACGGACTATGTCCTCAAGGAAGTCCATGAGGGCTGCTGTGGGCACCACATCGGAGGCAAAGCCCTAGCAAGGAAGTTAATCCGAGCTGGGTACTACTGGCCGTCGATGATGGCAGACTCCAAAGAGTTTGTCAAAAAATGCATAAAGTGCCAACAGAACGCCAACTTTGCCAAGGCACCGGCCTCCGAGTTAAGCTTGCTAACGACCTCCCGACCGTTCGCTCAGTGGGGAGTCGACCTCTTAGGGCCCTTCCCAGTCGGCCCGGGGCAGGTCAAATATCTCATAGTAGCGATTGATTACTATACCAAGTGGATAGAAGCCGAACCTCTGGCTAGCATATCCTCGGCCAATTGCAGAAAATTCATGTGGAGGCAGGTGATAACACGATTCGGCATACCAGAAGTCGTCATCTCGGACAATGGCACGCAGTTTACTGACAAGAAGTTCACAGAATTTCTCAGCGGCCTGGGTGTAAAGCAAAGGTTCTCTTCGGTAGAACACCCCCAGACGAACGGACAAGTGGAGTCCGCCAACAAGTTTATCCTTTCAGGGTTGAAAAAGAGGTTGGACAATAAGAAGGGTGCTTGGGCCGACAAGCTAGCGTCGGTCCTCTGGTCTTACCGAACAACCGAGCAGTCCTCCACCAAGGAAACTCCTTTCCGATTAACGTACGGGGTGGATGCGGTAATACCCGTAGAGATCGGTGAACCGAGTCCGCGATTGCTTTTGAAAGGAGTGGAGGAAACTGTAGAAAAGGACCTGATAGATGAAGCCCGGGAGATGGCCCATTTGACGGAAACAGCGCTGAAGCAAAGAGTGGCTCTGCGCTACAACACCAAGGTGCTCAAAAGGGAATTCGAGCCAAACGACCTCGTCTTAAGGCGAAATGATATCGGCCTGCCGACCCCTGGAGAAGGCAAGCTAGCGGCAAACTGGGAAGGCCCCTACAGAGTCAAAAAGGTGATGGGAAAAGGAGCTTTTAAGTTAGAAAAGCTTGATGGCAAGGAGGTCCCGAGGACATGGAACGCGGACAACCTTAGAAGATTCTACTCCTAGAGGACAGAGCGATATGCCGGCTAATCTAGCTAAGTAGTAAATTTGTCATTTAAAGTAACTTTCGAGTCCTTTATGTGGTTACCGAATAAGATATACTTGTGCAAATTCTCCACCCTATTCTATCTCCGTTTTTCAGATAAACCATCCCGTCATGACTAACGACGACACCTGACCCGGGACTGATCACCCCGGAGGTCATCAACTACCGTTGTGACGAATAATCACACGAGAGGCCGCGGGCCACCAGTATAAACGACTATAAACCAAAAACGGTTAATAGAAACGACAACGCAATCAGACGAGTAAGAAAAAACTTTATCGCGACAAAACGAGCAAGCGACCAAAAAGTCATTGTTCACAAGCCAAAATAAAAGCGGCTAAAATTAAATTGTTCATAAGCCAAAACGGCCGAAATCAACTGTTTACAAGCCAAAACAAAACGGCTAAACAAAAAACAAGGAAATAAAGAGTTCATTTCTTAGGGACATCGACAACTTGGCCATCCTTAATAATCTTAAAAACACCAATTGCCGACGTGTCGAACTCAGGGGCAACAATTTTAATTTGAGCTTTCAGGGCTTCCTCAGTGCCCAAAATCGCGCCTTTGCCCTGTTTGACGACGTCTTTGTACTTAGCCTTCCATGTTGCCAGTTCAGCCTCCACGGCCTGCTTCTCCTTCTCGACTTCGGCCGCGCGCTTCTGCGCCGCGCCGACCTGTTTCTCCAAAGTCATCTCGCGCTCGACCAAACGTTCGACCGTCGCATCCGACTCTTTCTGTTTCTTCTCGGCAGCTGTTACCTTTTGTTCGGCGGCGGTAGCTTTCTGCTCGGCAGTGGTGGCTTTCTTCTCGGCGGCATCCAATTTCTCTGAAGATTGAGTCAGCTGCTCCCGAAGGGTCTCAACTTCGCTTTTTAGCTCGTTGTTGGCTTTCCCAGCGGAATCCAACCTCCGTCGGAGAGACTCCATCCCGGACAGCTCGAACTCGGCCTTTCGAGCTATGACCGCACCGCGCAGGAGAGTGCGGTACATCCACCTCGCCTGCCCGGCAAGGGATGATTCATGGAAATGCTCCTCGGTACCGGGGATCAGCTGGGTGTCTATGAAATTCGCGGCGTCAAAATTCCTTTCCATCACGGTAAGGACGCCCTCAGGGCTAGACGACGCCGAGGAAGCCTTCTTCCTTTTTCTCTTCAGGCTGGGGACCTCCACCAGCTCCTCATCATCCGGATGAGGCACCGAACCCCCAGTCCCGATCACCTCACGGATAGGGGAAACATGGACCGCTCTGTCGCCTTCGGTCGCGGCACCTTGAGCCGACGAGCCGATCCCCTCGGTAGCGGCCCTCTGCTCGGGGGCATCCTGGCCTTCCGGAGGAGCGTCAGGTCCCTCGGGGGCGGCTGGCTCCTCGCCTTCCTCGTCACCACCACCTAAAAAGGTCTGAAACAAGTCGGGAAGACCTGTCACCGACGCAGACATATCCACTGCAGGCAAACAAAGAAGGCCGGTTAGTCGCCACATAAAATCAATAAAAGGGAAAAAGGCAAAGGGCAAAGTAAAAGGGTTCTCACAAATATAATTACGACCGGACTCCCGGTCACCCATAAGGAGGTGAGGATTTACTGGGTTCTTCCCAAAAACTGCCATCAACACCTCGGCAATCTGCTTATCCACCTTCGACATATTCCTATAAGTTACCTTAATAAAAGAATTGGACCCTGCCCCGAAACTCCAATAAGTCGGGATAAGCCGTACCCCCTCCAAAGACAACCAAAAGGGGTGACGACCTTTGGCAGGGCGGACCTTAAAATATTTGTCCTTGAACCCGTGGTAGGAGTCTTCGAACAAACCAAAGATCTTCCGACCCTGGGCAGCTCGGAATGACATAAACCCTTTTCTGTGTTTCCCCTCCTTGGTAGGGTTTGTGAGGGTGAAGAAGAAGAGAAAGACATCCACGGACACCGGCAGTTCGAGATATTCACAGACCATCTCGAAACAGCGGATCGAGGCCTAACTGTTCGGATGCAACTGCGACGGTGACACGGAAATCCGATTTAACAGCGCCATTTGAAAGGCGGAAAACGGAATACGGACTCCGACTTGAGTGAACATGGCTTTGTAGAACCAAATCCAGTCGGCGACCTGGCGGGGATGGAAGTTGATTTCGTACAAACGCTCGTGAGGAGCCGGGACGAAAATGTCGTAATTGGCCTCCTCGTCAGTTCCGCCACACAAGTACCCGGCTTGTCGGAACTCGGTGAGCTCCTCCTCGCCCATTTGGTTGGGTGATTCCTTCACGTCGGAAACAACCCAGGAATACGAATCATACGCCGCAGGGTTAACGGATGCCCGGGAGACCGTGCGAGCCATACCTACATGGGGGTACCATCCAGTTAGTCTAAGAGATCGGTTGCTCAGGCCGAACACAAACACTACCCCCACGACTTCCCGACTAAGGCCAATCAAGACTAAATGGCAAAAACGAACGAGAAAAAACCTATCCTGGAATGGTACTTTTCCCCCTAACACGTCTACTCGCAACTAAAAGGCTACACAGTAACTTCAAAGAACCAAGCAACAAGCATGCAAAAATAATGCATAAAAAGGGGAGTGGTTCGAAAGATACCTGAATTGACAAAAAGAGGAAGAAGTTGCGAATCCGGGAAAATGCAGGAAGAACGAACAGAGGCACCACAGCAACACCTTGAAATCTTGCAGCAGGAAGGAAGAAAGGAAAAGTGGGGAGTGTGAAAAGGTGTAAAAGCACCAAAACCAACCATTTAAAAACTGCTCCCAAAGCGCGAAACGCCTGGGGGCAGAATGGTCTTTTCAAACAGGGTTTTTTACCCCATTATGAGCATTCAATGCTCGGCGCAGGAAACGAAGCGATGAAACGGTTGCTTAAGCAACCAAGAGACGCGCGTTGGGGGCACACCCTTTCCACGAGCGGCCGGCCAGACGAGATGCGACACGACACGCCATTGGTAGCTCCCACGACTACCATTGGCGCGTGGGGGCACTGTTACGGCCCGGCCCAGAATTAGCACGGGTCGACCCGATCCAAACGTTACCCAACCCGGACACGCGCCCTACAACCGACCCGGACACGCGTCCTGTACGGCTCACACACGTGCTGCAGGACAGCGTCCTTGGGACTATGGGCCTGTCACATAAGGGGCCCACTACTGACATGTATATAAGGGGAAGATTGGCTCTTCCCCCGGGGTACGTCATTTTTTCCCTCATCCCATTATTCTGCCCGCCTGCACATTGCTGACTTGAGCGTCGGAGTGTCTTTGCAGGTGGCACCCCCCCTCGTCCGTTCACCAGCACAAGTGCTCGCTAGCTCGGCAGACCCACAATCAGCGCGACCAGGACTAAGACATCCTCACCTATCCACCCTTGCATCTTCTGTCCACCCGACCTGTTCGGAACCCGACGAACGAACACAATTAAACTCTATTATTGACTAAATCTTATTATGGATTCTTTCTCTATCTCATTATTAATACTTTCCTTTAACATTCATATTGTATCTTTATTTTTCCATATTGACTAAATTAAAGATTATTGTTCATTAAATTTCATTACTGGCTCTTTCCAAATCTCATCATTAATACTTTCCTTTAACATGCATATTGTATCTTTATTTTTGCATTGACACAATTAAGTTTTAAAAATTATAGTATCTATTTAATAAATTAAACAAAAAATAGCTGTTAACAATACAAATATCAAGGATTGTATTTGATAAAATAATGTTTAAAATTAAAAAAATCGTGATAGAAATTAATGAGTTTATGGCCTCATCTTCTTGGTCCTTTGCTTCAAATCCTGCAGTGAGACCTGGAGTAGTTTGTGGTTGCTTTTGACTTTTTGCCTTTTCTTTTTGTCTTTTCATGTTGTACAACAAAAAACTTTAATTTAGATATTTATTAAGAAAGTTTTCAAGTGTACCGTCGTATCGGTATTTCAGTAATTTTTAACCGTTGATCTTAATTATATATATTATATATATTTTTATAATTAAGATCAACGGTTAAAAATCAGTGAAACACTGGTATGACGGTACACTTGAAAATTTTCCTATTTATTAATGTATGAAATTATATGTTAGACATTTTAATTTTAGAAAAAGTATAAATAGACAATGAAAATACTAAACAATGTGAACAATAGATATATTGAATGTTCAATTCAATAAGTATGCAGATGATTATGTTGATTATTCTTAATTGAATGATTATTTTTTTATTCGATTTACTCATACACAGTTAATAATGACGAGATGTTCAATTCACTAGGTGTGCGGATGGTTACCTAGTGTTAAGGTTTAGGAAATAATTTGAATCAGAATGTATTTTTACTCTATTGGATCAATTCTATAGCTCATTGTTTACATTATTTAAAAAAATCATTGTCTACCTAACAAAACCGTAATTTTAATAAGTATAAACAAATTTTAAAAATTTTTTCCTTAAATACTTTTAAAAATATTTCTAATTTTTAAAAGTTACAAATATAAACACAATCTTTTCATTTACTAATTACAAGCACAACCACTTCCTTAAAAAGTGTAATCAAACTAAGTTTAAAATAATGGAACGGGGTAGTATTATAAATACCAACAAAGGTTAATTAGCCAACAGAAGAAAAATTGTATTGGATCGAAAAGATGGTTAGAAAGGAAATTCTAGTGTGTGTTCTCTTCTCATACCTCTTCATAAGCATAACATTCTTAGCTACTTCGACAAATGCAGATACTACAATTGTGAAGCTTCCTAGGCCTGCACTAACTACTAAGGTTGCGGTCCATAATAATAGTACTAAAAATATTGAAGGTGAGTTCTTAGCATATTATCCTGTTTTTTTTATTTTATTATTCTAACTAATATAAGGTGATGAAAATAATAAATTTTTGTTTTGATATTTTACAGGAAATGGTATTGAATGCTGCGTTTGGTTTATAAAATGTGTGAAACATTGTCGTTGTCGAATAAATTGTCACAATTCGGAGACTAAAATGGCTGATGAATTGCCCCATTAAAGCATGCTATGCTGATCTTCAGATGAATTTATTATATTATATATGTTATAAATAAAAGGAAATGGATATTATCTATGAAATATGCTCCTTTATATTCAAAATTGTGTTGATATGTGTAGCAAGTTAATTAAGGAGTCTGTTTTTTTCTTTTTCTTTTTTCTTCAAACAATTTTGATCGATTTTAATTTAACTTCAGTCACAGTAATAAAAATGATGAGTGAACTCCTTAAAGTAATGAATGGTAATATTAATAAGAAAACAAAAAAAATAATCAAAACTTATTTTATTTAATTAATATTTATTAATTATTATAATAATTAATAAATACTAAATAAAATAAATTTTAATTATTTTTTACTAATTTCTTTCTGTTATCAAATTCTTCATAATAATAATAATAATAATAATAATAATAATAATAATAATAATAATAATAATAATATTGTCATCATCTCCTACTACTACTACCTATTAGTAGTAGTAGGATTCTCAGTGACAAATTCACGTTTGAAAAGAACAACAAACAAAATTTAAAATAAATGAATTAGATTTATCATAACTCTTTTTCAAATAAAAAATTATTTATCTTTTATGACATATTTAATAATTATTAGAGGAAATAAATTGTGTCACTATAATTAACTTTAACTCTTACTATAACCTGAGTTTTAATAATTTAAATAATTAACTATAGTAAAACTTTTTTTTGCAAATTACAAGTGTTATTAAAGAATGAAATTTTATTTGTAATTTTTTACTTTTTTCAAAATAAACCACCCATTTATTAATTATCTGAAAAAAAAAAGCTAAAAAAGAATAAACAAAAGAAAAACCAAATTACGGTTCTTCACTCTCATTATTTTAAAAAAATCTAGTAAATCCATGCTCAATTTTTTTAAAAAAGACTATATATATTATATTGGCTCGTATCCTATATTTAACCACATCACTGTTTAATGAAAAATGCAAGTTTTCTTCGATTAGAAAGACTCTATTGTTTGGCTATGAAAATATTGGATTGGGTTTTTTTTTTTAACTAATTAATAAATCGATGGTGTGAAAAAAATAAAAAATTATAAAATGAAACTTTTCTAATAATTTTTGTAATTTGCAAAAAAAAATATCATAATTAATTGGTTAAATTATTAAAACTCATGTTAAAATTAATAAAAATTAGTGTAAATAATAATGATATAATTTATTTTATTTAATAATTATTAAATATGTCACAGAGAATTATTAACTCTTTATTAGAAAAAAGTTGGTAGAATTATATATATATAAAAGAAGCCAAACACAGTTAATGAAAACCAAGAAAGTTCAGCACTAAAAAGAAATATTCAAGCAATTTAGAACACATAGCACAATCAAATATACATCAGATTCATCAACTCTGAAACTTAAGTATATTAAAGTAATCAAAATTGCTATCAATTTATTAACAGATAAATTACTGGTTAAAAAATTTTAATATAAAAATATTATTGAAAATGTGTTTGAAAATGGGACTGAAAGATGTTATTTTCGGGTGTGATGGGCTTCTCGCACTATCCAAAAAAATTTAGTAAATTTTTTTTTCCATTATCCGATACAATGCAAAAAGTCACTTTTTCTTTTTCGTGTGGGAGAGAGAAGAGTGTATCTCCTAATGATACGAGAAAAGAAGTGTTTAATTTTATTATGAGAGTTACAAATCGGTGCTTCTGATTTGTTTTATTTTTTTCCCAAACAATCACAAATCGGACGGTCCGATCTGTAATTTCGAAAATAAAAAAAAATTAATGTTGAAATCGGACCGTCTAATTTTTATTTTAAAAAATACAAAATACAAAACGGACCCTGTGATTTGTAGTTTTTTTTTTCAAACAAATCGAACCCTCCGATTTGTAGTTTATTTTTTTCTTTAAACAAATCAGACCGTCCGATTTGAATAAAATACCATATAAAAAACACCTAATCTTCCAATAACAATGTATTACACATACATTTAACCAATATAAAAAAAATTAGCTGCGAAAAGTTGCTGTCAAAAGAACTTTCTTTAAGGTATCCCGCTTGTAACCACTCAGATAAAAATGTAAAAAATACTTTTTTAATATTTTTAAAAATTAAAATTTAACACATATAATTAATTAAATTATGTTATTTATATTAAAATTAGATCGAACAAATTAATTTAGACAAAAAATTAATAAATTAAATTTTAAACCAATATAAATGAATATTTTTTTATAAAAAATTACTACAATATTTTTATTATAAAAAATAACTAAAATACTCCTCTCTCTCTCTATATATATATATATATTAATTTTAAAAATTCTAAATCCTAACTCTATGTATATTAATTTTAAAAATTTTAAATCCTAACTCTATGATGACACAAAAAAAAAAGAGTTAAAATTTAAGATTCTCAAAACTAATATATATATATATATATATATATATATATAATAAAAATATTTTAGTCATTTTTTATAATAAAAATATTGTTGTTATTTTTTATAAAAAAAATACATATTCTATTCATTACTTCATTGCAATATTAATAAAGCGGTCTTTATCGAGAATTATTACGCTAAAATCTATAAAACAGTTAATATTTAATTACCATTAAAAATTTTTATTGTCACCAAAAATAATATTTTTGTTAATAATTCTAAAAACAATAGCATATTGATAAAAAAAAAAATGTCAATGTGACGCTCTAATCAAAATCAATTAGCAAAGAAGTATTTACTTTGGAACAATTATTTTGAAACAGATAAAATATATCAATAAACAAAAATGTCATCTTCCGTATAATTATTCTCCTTTTTATTATAAAATCAATACCATGGTTGCCCACACTTGCATTATTCATGATTTCAGATTAAACAGTCGTACCAAACCTTCTCATCTCATCATATGCATGACGTATAATAATCTCATTTCATATGATGCATGCCTTAAGTCTTAATAACAACAAAATAATAACAACAACAATAATAATAATAATAATAATAATAATACCACCACGCCTTGTTTGTGTCAAGTTTTGATAGGAATATTTTTGTGATAAATATATATTTACTATTATTACTATATGTTATATAATTGAAATTATATTTATATTTTTTGCAACCATTAAATATGTTTTTATCGATAATTATATAATTATTACTAAAATCTTTAATAAAGACAAAATATAAGACGGTCAATATCTAATTAACAGTAAATATATTAATAATTATTTTTATTGTCATTAAAATTAAAGTACAATAAATGATCTCTAAAAAAAAATTTTCTAGTAGTATATATCTATTTTTCACAAGGATGCTAAGAAATCAGCAAATGTTTAATTTGTAACTATTTTTTACAAGATGTTAAGAAAAACTGAATACCACAAAAAGGAAAAGGATAAATAAATGTTTCCACCTATTTTTCACTCCACAAGAAAAAGTATATGGAACCAAATAGTTACTAACTAAAAACTAAACAAAACTACATTAATTTATATTAATAATTAATTTTAAATTTTTTAAATTTAAAATTTAAAAAATATAAAATTAATTAAGTAAACCTAATTAGAACCTATAAAAACAACATTTCTCTTCTCTCTCACATTAACCTACTCACCTCCAATAATCACACACACAGATCTCTCTCACACCGTGAGATCTTCTCCACCTCCTCACCGACCCACTCCTCTTCTATCACCGCGACCCAAACCCTCCACTCCTCCCCTTCTTCCGCCCTCTACAACTTCGTCACCCTTCACCGCCTCTCCATCGCCCTGACTTCCACACCTTTTCTTTTGCGTTCAAGGTTTGTTTCCTCCTCCCTTCTTCTTCTTTCATCTCCATCGCCCTCTCGCTACACTTCCAAGCCTTCAAATTCGGCTTTCTTGCTGATCCTTTCTCCCTCAACGCCCTCATATGCGTTTACTCCCTCCATCGCCACGTCCACAATGCCCACAAGCTGTTCAACGAGAGTTCTCCCAGGAATGTTGTCTCTTATAATGCCATGGTTCATGAGTTCGTTAAAATTGGTGAGACTACTAGAAATGGGATTAGTGCATGATTACATTACAAGGAATGGAATTCGGATTGATTCGTATCTGGCCACTGGGTTGGTGGATCTGTATGCAAAGTGTGGCTGTCTTAAGAACGCAAGGGATGCACAATTAAAAGAGACTACAAACTACACAATTATAGAAATATAAAAAAATATTTATTTAATATGAAAAAAAATCTTAATACTTAACAAAAGAAATATCCAGTTATATTTTAGCAAAAATAATTAAATATCTATAAAATTTAAAAAAATATATGAAATTTTTAAAGAAATTGAAACATTCACATTTGCAATACAAAAAATTCAAAAAATATATAAAAGAACATCCATTTAGTATGAAAAAGAAACATTCTGATATTTAGCAGAAGAAACATCCATATATATTAACTCATAGAGATTTTAGATTCACCCAAAAATATTTTGACTAATTTTTGGCTAATACCCTTTTGTCAATCTTTGTCTCTCTATTTTTCATTTAAATAATAAAAAAACATAATTATTAAAAACTGTAATGTTAGAAAAACAAAAAAAAATTCAGAATTGTCTTATTGAATATTAATTAATTATTACAAAAATTAATAAATATTAAATAAAATAAATTTTAACAATTTTTTTATTAATATTTTTTATTATTAAATATTTTTGTATTAAAAATTAATTAACGTTTAAACAAGTTCTGACTATTTTTGTTAGTAATTAAGGAAGATCATATCATAATTAATAAGGAAAGCAAATCATCAAATGCATAATAGGTGTAACAGTTATATGATTCTAATTAGAGCAAAAAGAAGAAACAGAATATCAGCTTGCCAAATATACATAAAACTATGTGAGAGAGTGCGTGTGCGTGAGAGTGTGTACGCGTGTTTAAAATATTTTTACTATTTTTACTCTATTAATAAGTTTAACAATATTATTTTATTAGTTTTAATTTAAATAATTGAATAAAAAATTTATCAACAAATTATAATTCAAATGATATAGTTTTTACATACTTATCTATAGATAACGAGTTCGAGTTTCACTTCTATCTTTAAAAAAAAATGAAAAAATCTATTAAGTTAAAAGGTGCTGTTGAAGACTATGACAAGAGCAAATTAATGACATAAGTCATAACATTAACATCCATACCATCATAAAATAAATTATTTTTAGTTAGTAGAAAACGACATCTTGAATTTTAGAAATGAATGATGAGGATGGGAAGACTTACAAACTATATAAACATGACAAAATTCATGCTACTCTTTTGTCTATTACTTCTTGCTATCAAAAACTATCATGATTCACGAGTAGTATTTATGTTTAATAATATTAATTTATTTCAGATCTTCCACTACATGCTATATGCTCCAACTCCTATAAATACATCACTTCCTCAGTGACCTTTCATGCAAGAAAGGTAAGCAAATTTACAAATATTTAGGGTTTTGTTGCTTTGTAAAAGAGTTTTTCTTTATTTCACTATTTTATGTTTTTTTTTTTTTAAGAATAAAAAACTAAGCAATGAACATAGATAGATAGAATTTGACTATTTTCACTACTGCACTCTTGTTTACAAAATTCGCAAAATAAATAAAATGAAAACAAAACATATTTTCATAAACTAATTAAATATATATAGTCCCTTGGTGTATTTAGTTTATATTTTTATTTTCAATATTTTTTAATTTTAAAATTTTATGAAATAAAAAATATACTAAAAATAATAAAATTCTGTTTCTTATTGTTATTTTTACTTTCTGTTTTTTCTACTTTTTCTTCAAAATAATAAGTCTCTTCACCTTATCACTATTGCATGAAGTATATAACCTGCACTTTGAGTAAGACCACACTTATTCCTACAACGGCAAAATATAATGAATCTTAAAATAAAAGGGAATACAAAAAAATTAGTTACAACATATAAACATTATTTAATTTCTCATATATTTTATGTATATTTTTTTGTGAAAATTCAGGTACAATCGACTTCACGTGAAGTTGATAACTAAAAGTCATTAGATGAAAATTTAGTCAAATCAATCAAATTATCTAACGGCTTTCAGATATTAACTTCACGTGAAATCGACTACAATTGAGTTTCTACCATATTTTTTCCTTTATTTTTGTGGTAAAAGACACTGACATGTTTCTGAACTCAAATTCAGGTGACTGTGGTGGAGGCTTTGCTTTGGGGTCTTCCGTGAACCATTCTCTTTTTGTTGATTGAGATTTACACATGGAAGAGGAGAATAATAACAATAATAATGGCATTTCCAACAACTCATCAATCAACAAAAAGCTTAAGCTACCTATCTTCGTTTTCTTTAAAGATGCAAGGTATACTATTATCATATTAATATATATCATGCATCATGTTGAGTAGAATTTTATATGATGGTTACATTATTATATTTCATTTACTCTCCCATAAAATGAAAATATTATTTTTGGTGATTTAAAATGAAAATATTATAATCATACATAAAATGGTTTCGTTTTAATTTAACCAATATTTTTGTATAATTTGATTTATAATTATCAAAACTTTTTTCTATTAGTAATTAAATCAGTCAGATTACTAGATTATTAAATTATTAATTCAATTGATAAATTATTAGTTGAATTAAATGACTACTCAATTATAATTATATAATTATATAAAATTCTACTTTTTTTCTCATAATAAATGTTTTTATTTTATTTTATATCAATTAACTGTTATTTTTATGTTTCAATAACTTATCAGTTAATTAATATTTATGATATCCTTCAAATATTTATTGGAATGAAAGAGAGTAGAAATCGTAAATTCGTAATCATAAAAATAGAATATATTTTGTGGTTAATAAAATGATATATTTTTTTTAATTTTTGCACATTATATATGACTTGGATGTTGACGTCGGCATCGCTTTAATGACCTGTAAGTTCAATTGGTCTAGTTAATTAAATTTAGTTTGACAAAGTTTGACCAATTTAATTATAGAAATTAAATGATACCGTTTAAATATTGATTAGAGTTTGATTCATCAGTTTTTTTACTTTTTTCAGTCAAACTAATCGTTGTGATTTAGATTTGATAACATAAATTTGATCGATTTAACATCTCAACTTATATAGAATTTATAATAAATAAAACTTAATAATATTATATGCGTTTTTTAATTACTAAATTTAAGTCTTCAATTTTATATTTTATTATATTAAAAAAAATTAATTTGACATCATTAAAAATTTTTAGATAAATCAATATTTATTATTATTTAATAACAATATAACACTTCTAAAATTTTTAAAATTATTAGATCATACGTAATTAAACACTCTGACGAGAAAATTTGTTAATTGAATTATCTGTTATTACTTATTACTCCTCCATTATAAACGGTGGTTTCATTTTACTACTCTCCTATTTTCTCAACATTTTGCTTAACTTATTATCTCCCACATGCATCTATAATTTTTTTTCATCTTACCAACTTTTCACAATTAATAATAAAAAACCAAAACATCAAATCAAACAAAAATAAAATTTCCTGACCAAAAAATAAATAAATAAATAAATTTTGGTTTGAAGCTAGTGATGCATTGGGGATGCTTATTAGGAGGTGTACTAATATGAAAAAAAAAATATATTGCTAACTAGAGAAATTATTAAGATATTGGGATTTTTTATTTAAATAAATTAAAAAATATTTTATTTATTGAAATAAATAATTTTAAAAACCAAAATACATATGATAAATTATCTCGTTTATAATGTCAATGAAAAAAGTTTACACATATCTCATTTATACTGTAAACAAAATAAGACAATGCGAATAACACATGTATATCTCGTTTATAATATAAACGAGACACATAATAAATTAACAAATTAAGAAATTACAACGAGATATACACGTGTCACTTGTATTGTCTTTATCTCGTTTACACGGTAAATGATATAAGTCATCCAACGTTTTTTTATAATAATTTTTTAAAATAATTTATTTCACTAAATAATTTTTTTAATTTATTTAAATAAAAATTAAGATATTGTGAAACACTTTTAATTAAGATCCAGATTAAAGTGACCACTCTCATATGAATAGTGCACAAATCTTTGCATGAGAAAAAAATCTGGTATTAAATTGTAATTTAATTTATGAATATAAACTATACTAATTAATATATGTATATGTAGACTTGTTTTGAAGATGGATGAACTTGCAAAGGAGATATTGGGAATTGCATTGCCCTCTGCACTTGCTGTTGCTGCTGATCCCATTGCTTCTTTAATAGACTCTGCATTCATAGGCCATTTGGGTATTTTCCTATCCTTAGTGTGTTGATTTCCAACAAGTCTTTTATTTTAAAAATTTTATTCAAGTTATATAAATTAATTTTTTGTAATAATTTATTTTCAGAAGTAATTCCTTATGACAAATATAAATCTTGAATAAACTACTAAAAATAAAAAATTAAAACAACAAAAGCGCTCTAAAAATTAAAAAAATGTAACAAAAATAAAAATATTATTTTTTATAAATAACTTTTGTATTTAGTAAATAATGTATAAATTTGATATGAATTTTGTGAGAATATTTAGATAATAATTTAAAAAATATATAACAAAAAAACTAAATTCAATCTCTAATTTATTTTAAAGAAAAATTTTTGGCCATTCAAAAGATAAAAGGCTGAATTTCCATATACAACATTATTAGAATAATGTAAATGAGAACTGATGTAATGGGTAGGACTTTAATTTTCAGCATAAGTTCTTACTTTGTTCATCGAAAATAAAAAAGAATAAGGAATAGGCTCATGAATTTATTTTTAGGGTAAAATATTATTTTTATCTCCAATATTTTGGGTGAATCTTATTTTAGTTTCTAACATTTTAATCATTTTATTTTTATCTTAAAACATTTAAAATAACATTATGTTAATGTTATTCTACTGTCAAATTTCTTACTAACACTTAACGAAATTGATATATTATTAATAATGCTTTTGTTAAAACTATATTTGTTCGATCTCCTCTCTCACCTTCACCCTCTCAACAAGTCTAAATTTTATTTTTCTACTCCTTTCTTCTTCCTCAACCCCCTCTTGGAGAATTAATAGTGTAAAAAAGAGAAGAAGAAGGGAGTATGAGAATGGGATTTGAGCTTGTTGAGAGGGTTAAAGTAGAAGAATGAGGTTGCACAAATATAGATTTAACAAAAATATTATTAACAGTACATCAATTCCATTAATTGTTAGTGAGTGATTTGACGGTGGGATAACATTGATGTTATTTTTAAACGTTTAGAAATAAAAATAGAATAATTAAAACGTTAAGGATTAAAATAGGATTCACTCCAAATATTAGGGACAAAAATAATACTTTATTTTAGCTAATTTTTATACACTATCAATGTAAAATAAATTTATACATACATTCAGTTATGTAATATCAGATCAGCAAAAATAACTACTTTATATATTTACCACATGAATAATCATTTAAAGACAGATATTATTACACGATTATATTTTATACTGTCAGTATATCAAAATTAAGTTCAAGGCTCGTATCCTATCAAATCATGAGTTTGAAATTCGCTGCATATATATGAGAATTTTATATAGAAAATTTTGTTTTTCCCCATATTATTAGGTACTATCTAAGTCTAAAATTATTCGATAATAGGTATTTAACTAACTTATAAGCTTCTATTAGAGAAATATTAACATAATAATAATTTTATTTGTTATATTACAATTAAATAACTAATATCGGTCAAGTGATTATTTTATTACTTGTCTGTTAAGTACATGTAATAATTTATTGACCAATTATTTTAAAATAGTATGATTATTTTAAACTTTGAATTGAAGGTATTTCTTTTAATGTGTAGGACCGGTGGAGCTTGCAGCGGCCGGAGTGGTGATCGCCTTACTGAATCAAGCTTCGAGGATCACCATATTCCCTCTTGTTAGTATCACAACTTCCTTTGTGGCTGAGGAAGACACCATTGAAAATCTTAACATCAAAGCATTAGAGAAGGAGTTCATTGAGGATGTTGAGAAAGGTACAATAGTACAACACATTTCTAATAATAAGTCTCCAAAAGATTTTTTGGCTACCAACAATAATAATGGATCAGCAGCTGATGATGAGAATGTGGAAAAACATGCTATTGTGAACTTTGACGGAAATAATAATAATAATGGACAAGGTATATATAGTTCCTTTTTCTATGTCTAATTCTAATTAACCACGCTTTTAAATTGTTGTTGTAATTGGGGTATAGTATTGCAAGTAAGGTATCTCAATATTTAAGCAAGAGTTTAATGTATGATCATAACAAAATATTTGAATTATCTATTCATTTATTTTAGAATGAATTTTAAATATTTTTGTTGATTTTTACATAACCTTAAAAAATAATAACAAGTTGGTCTCTAGCATTTTAAATAATTATATATATATTTTTTTAAATATAAATTAGTCCTTGATATATTCTATAATAACAATGATATATATATATTAACTTGTCTGTTTTTCTAAAAGAGATATTTATCATTTTATTTAAGAATTTAATTTTGATATACGATGAGTATAAAATAGTTTTACATGTGTATGTAATTATGTTTTTCATGTGAGTAAAAAATAACTTTTGTTATTTTTTACATTGACATTGTGAATAATTATCTAAGAAAAAGATGTGATTAAACGACAACGGTATAAATTATTTTACATTGTCAATGCATCAAAATTAAACTATATATTTATTTTGTTAAAAACTAATTTATTTTTTTTAATGAAATTTTATGCGTACTCATAAAATTTAATTATAATTGAGTTCCAGAAGATGGGAAATTGAACAAGTTTTCATCAGCTAATAGAAGTAAGAATAAGATTGAAGCAGAGAAAGTTGGAAAGAAGAAGAGAAATATTGCTTCAGCATCAACAGCACTGCTATTTGGCACAATCCTTGGCCTCCTTCAAGCTTCAATCCTTATTTTTGCAGCCAAACCTCTTTTAGCTATCATGGGTCTCAAACTTGTAAGTTTTTCATTTTATTTACAACACTGCTATTTTAGGTTATGGATATTTATTATTATTTTCTTTTAAAAAATGTGTTACATTTTAATTAATAATCTCATAATCGTGTGTTATTATAATTATAAATATTTTTAATAAATAAAAAGATAAATAGTATCTATTATATATTCATTTCAAGAAAGAGATGTTTCTCCTATTGTCCGCTTCCTCTTTATTACAACTAAATTCTTTTTTTTATTAGTGTTATCAATTAGTTTTTTTTTAAATTATTATGATTTTATCTATTTAGTGCTCTTTTATACAAGTATCTTAAGTTTAATCAATTAAGATGTAAAAAAATAAGTTATAATAAAAAAATGGTACCATATGTAATAGTTTAGTAGTTATTTTTTTAACATATAAAAATTACGGGGGTTAAAAACCGTTGTAATTTTTTTTAAAAGCATCCATTAGAATTGGATTTCTTTAAAAAAAAAAACTAGTAAAGAAAATTGTAGTTATGCAAAATCAATTATATGATTAACGGTGATTATAGCAGTGGTTGCTGAAAATCGTTGTAAAATTTATTGCCCGTGCCACAAATCAAAGCTGTTCATAAACCGCTAGAATTGAGTTTTGCAGCGATTTAAAACTGCCGCAAATAATGAAAAATCGTCGCTAATTTCTATATTCTTTGTAGTTCGTCCAAATAAACTAGAGATATCGTCAGTTTTTTTTTAAAAAAATTATATTGAACTCTTGTTTGTGATTCAATTGACCTATTTCTCGTCAGAAAATATGTTTTCTTATTAATAAGAAAAAATAAATTATCTTTAATCTTGTGTATTTAGTAAAATATTTATTTATTTTTTATCAAAATCAAAATTAC
This sequence comes from Arachis stenosperma, assembly GCF_014773155.1. Taxonomy (NCBI): domain Eukaryota; kingdom Viridiplantae; phylum Streptophyta; class Magnoliopsida; order Fabales; family Fabaceae; genus Arachis; species Arachis stenosperma. Next base: position 45,205,924 of record NC_080384.1, read on the forward strand.
TAAAATTAAGAAAAATAAAAAAATCTAATAAATTTTCAAAGTTTCAATTTTTATCTCCTTAAACGTATTTAAAATAACTAAATTATTTTATATATACCTAAATAAAAACAAATAATTCATATGAACTAAAATTTAATAACTAAACCAATTACTATATATTTATACCAATTAAATTATATACTTTTTTAATTAAATAATCATCTCATTACAAAAAATTTGTTGACCGTATTATTGTTTTTAATAAGCTAAACTGTGTATTTTAATAAATGATGTTACTATTGGATTATTCCATCGAAAAATTTGACAGTAATATACACAACAATTTAGATAAAATGTGTCACTAATTATCGTCAAATATTTTGATAGAAGTCGAAATTCGACGTTAACATTTATTTCTCGATGAATTTAGGCTATAATTGTCGGAAAATCTGATGATAAAACTGTCGATAAAGACCAACGATAAATCCAACGCAGTATTAAGCGCATGTTTTTTTATTGTATGCTAGAATAATTAAATTGATCATAATCAAATCTAAAAGGTGATTTATAATATATTGAAACTGTGAGTTGTTTGTTTAGGATTCTCCTATGAGAGATCCAGCAGAGAAGTATCTGAAGCTGAGATGTATTGGGGCTCCTGCTTATCTTCTCTCATTGGCGATACAAGGCATCTTTCGCGGCTTCAAGGACACAACTACTCCTTTATATGTCATTCGTATGTAAAGAAACCACAATCCACAATCATCCAATAAAATTACAACAAAATCAAATCTCATAGTTTTTAATTTTTTTTTTCCAGTTGCGGGATATTCTTTGAATGTGGCATTGGATCCGCTATTTATTTTTGTATTGAAATTTGGCATCAGAGGCGCAGCATTTTCACATGTCATCTCCCAGTAAGTAAGAATGTTTAAGGTTTATAATATTAAAAGGATTAAATTTGATTCTGTGCACATACATCATGTTAAGTAGGAAGTGTAAAAAAGTTACTGAATTAGTCCTACATAAAAAAAAAAAAATTATAAGATGAAAAACACATTAATTCGATATTTTAAAATTTTGAATTAAATATTACATATTTTATTTATTCTTTATGTCTTTTTCTCTCTCTTATGACCTCTTTTTGTCTTCTCTCTTTTTCTTTTTCTTTTGTTATTAACCATTTTTATTAGTATAAGTTAATATTTTAAACAGATATTTTATTTTTATACTATTATAATTTAAAATTTAAATTTAACTAATTATTCACAAAAAATAATAAATTTTATTAGTTATATAACATTATTGATGCTTTAAGATTTGAGTTGTTCCGATATTACAAAAATGACGATCTTTTATAGGTACATCATGGCAACGACCCTCTTGTTTTTATTAACGAAAAAAGTGTATCTGTTACCTCCAAGACTGAAGGATTTGCAAATTTTCCGATTTTTTACAAATGGTAATGTTCTTAACTTTGCAAGCACACGGTGTGATTTTAAGGTGACATTTTCTAAAAAATTACACTAGTTTGATTGATTAACCCCTTTTTTATATATATTTTTGTTTAATTTGTTGTCAAACTATTTTTATTTTAAATTAGAGTATTAGACTAATCTAATGACAGTTTTCGGTTAACCGAATTAAACAGGCCTATTTAGTCCAGGAGGAATACTAGAAGGCCAATAAGTTTTGTGATTTGTGGTCATCAATTAATTATTATTAGTATTTTTAATAGTGTGAGATTATATCTAATAGTGTGGGATTAGTCACTTTTTTTATAGTTAAGTACTGACCAAATTTTAATAAAAGTATGGATCCCTAGACTTTTTCTTTATCATAGCCATTACTTATTTTTTAATGTGTTTTTGAAGTACAGGAGGACTGTTGTTGATGAGGGTAGTAGCTGTGACTTTTTGTACAACTTTTGCAGCATCATTAGCATCTAGGTTAGGTCCAATTCCTATGGCAGCATTTCAAACTTGTTTACAAGTTTGGTTAACTTCATCCCTTCTTGCTGATGGTTTGGCTGTTGCTGTTCAGGTACACAAAATAAAAAGTATTAATTAAATCTATTATTAGGTGGAAATTCAGATGTAGTCGACTTCATGTGAAATTGATAGTTGAAAGCCGTTAGATGAAAATTTAGTCAAATCAGTCAAATCATTTAACAACTCTCAACTATCAACTTCACGTGAAGTCGACTGCACCTGAGTTTTCACCATATTATTATTATGGTACCAAATCAAAAGAATTCTCTCCCATGCTTCTTCAATAATTGACAGGCAATTCTAGCATGTTCCTTTACCGAGAAAGATTATAAGAAGGCAGCAAGTTCAGCAACCAGGACACTGCAGATGAGTTTTGTGTTAGGACTATTCCTCACTTTTCTTGTTGCCTTTGGACTTTACTTTGGAGCTGGATTGTTTTCCAAAAATCATCAAGTTGTGCAACTCATCAGATTAGGCACTTCGGTATATATCTTTAGCAAAAAATAATGTCTATTTCTTTGAAAGAAATTAATTTTGATACATTGCTAGTGTAAAATAATTTCATACGTACATCCAATTATATAATGTCAAATCAGTAAAAATAACAATGTCAGCACAACACAAAATTAATAAGGACTAATAGAAATCACATTTGTAAAATAACAGACTTAGTTAATCATTTTAAATAAATAAAGATAAAATTAATTCATCTGACTAATTTCAAGAGAAATCAAATGAATATTTTCTCATTTTATAAATATCTTTTGGTGAATATATTTTATAAATCTGTTACATGGTAAAAAATTTCAAGCACATCCTTAGTTATGTTTTCTAAGTTACAATTTTACTCAGTTCCTAATTTGATCTACTTATGTAACCAGTTTGTGGCTGCTACTCAATCAATCAATACATTGGCTTTCGTCTTTGATGGTGTAAACTATGGAGCTTCTGATTTTGCATATTCGGCATACTCCTTGGCAAGTCCAATTAAATTATTATTTACAGTCCAATATCTTTAATTTTTCTTCTTTTTCTCTTCATGGTTGATGCCATGTTTTATAATAATTATTAGGTAAAAATTCAAGTGCAGTTAATTTTATGTAATAACAATTTTTAACTATTAACTTCACATTAAATTAACTGCGCTTGAGTTTTTTTTAGATTGTTATTACCCAATTTTATTTAATTTTTTTTCGCTCCTAAAGTGAAACTGTTGGTACAGGTGCTTGTGTCAATAGTAAGTATTTCTACAGAATTTGTTCTCTACAAATTCAAACAATTCATTGGGATCTGGATTGCACTAGCCATCTATATTACTCTCCGCATGTTTGCTGGAGTTTGGAGGTAAAAATTAATAAATTTGTCAATCACAAAAGATAATAACTTTACGTTTGAAATTTCTTATATTAAAATTATAGAAAATATAAAATACAATTAAATAAAGTTCCAATTTTTTTTTTATAGAAAACAACTTATTTTATTTTTTTGTTGTTGCTGCTTTGCTTTAGATTTATAAACTTTTTACTCTACATTTTTTTTTTATTACAAGCATAATATATATGCATTACATTTATTATTAATTATAAAATTATTGAATTTGCAGGATGGGAACAGGGACTGGACCTTGGCGCTTTCTCAGAGGAGACTCTTACTCAATTCTTTAGGATCATCTTCTCATATCACTCATCACATGCTTTACTCAATTCTTATAGTAGTAAAGGTTTAATTTTATCCTTAATCCTTAATATAAGATCAAGTTTACACTTTGCAATTATGATTCAATTTAACTTTTGAATTTTCAAAATATTTAATTTAGTCTCTGGATGACATTATATTATAATTCAACTTAGTCCCATTAAATTTTAAGGACTAAATTAAATATTTTGAAAATATTTAAAAACTAAATTGAATCATATATAGAATACCAATAATGATGAAAATGATGCTTTACTCCATTTTTCATCTCTACTTTTGTAATCCATTTATTGGAATACGTTATCTTATATGTATCGTTGTGTGTACTTTTTTCTTTGAATTTTAGCCTTAATTCCTTCCTCTTATTATCATGATTTGAAAGCAAACTTGAGTGGTTTCTGGTACATTTATGTATACTACTATACTTCTCATCATTTTTGTAACTAATATATCAACGATTCTATAGAGTCAAAATTTTCAACAAGCATCAAGTTAGTTGAAGGTAGATGAAAAACAAACTTTTACATGCATCAAGTCAAATCAGCTTTAGAGTCATCTTGACAAGAAATCAATGCTAGCAAGATTCAATCAAAGGCTACTAACAACTATATGGAAGGTAATTTTGTGAATAGAGTTGTTGAATACAATTATTCCTATAAAATTTGAGAAATAAAAATACTTTACTATCAGATTCAGATCAAAGAGCAGAATCTAAAGATTTAGCTAAAATCATGAATTCTGAAAGACAGAATATCTAGTAAAGATAAACAAGTTAACAAATGCTGCTTTAACAATTCCACTATCAGAAAGATGAATATTTTGAAACTGTATTGAGAGGTTTGAATGAAGATTATAGCACTTTTATTACTGTGATCAATTCAAGTTCTGAACAAATGAGGATCAGTGATTTTGAACAACAATTATTAGCTCAAAAAGTTAGAATTTTCAACCATACAAGCGAATGCAACATAGAAAAGCAATGAAGACAAATTAGAACTAGTATTTGGAGGGTTCTAATTAGGTGAGTTCTATGGTAGTCCAACAATGAGTGGTTAAGCATGGTTAAATGTTGACCAACCATTCAACAGATGACACATGTCGAGTGGATTTACTAATTATACTTGGCAAAGGAGAAATACAATGTAAAAAAAAAATTTTTTTCTCGTGGGCGTTGTAGCTATTAGACCAAAAACAAATCTCGTAACTTCCTATTTAAAGAACAATAAAAGAACCAACTTGATTGGTCGAGTGGTCAGCTCACTCGTCTGCTTAAGCAAGTGTCGGGAGTTCAAATTCCGCCTTGTGCATGCAATAATTCATTGGCCAGCGGCAGACCCTTAAATAGAGCTCAGATCCGCGACGGATTAGTCCTTAACCTGTCAGGTTGGGGGGATACCGTTTGGATAAACCAAGAGACTTTATTTTTTTACTAAAGATAGGGAGACTCGAACCCTCTTAGGTGAGTATGGGAAGACTATGTTATAACTCATTGGCCAACTCATTGGAAATCCCGCCTTATGCATGCAGCAACTAATTGGTTAGTGATAAACCCTTAAATAGAGCTCAATACCGCGACAAATTAGTCCTTAACCTGTCAGGCTATGTCGGGTTAGGAGATATCGTGAAAAAAAAAAAGAACAATAAAAAAATTTGTCCAAAACAAAAAAGAAAAATAAAAAATAATAATACTATAAAAGAGAGACGTAGTTTACCGAAAAAAAAGACATGATGATGAATTTAATTTTTAAAATATTTTATATTTATGAAATATATATTATGAGAAAAACTTATAAATAAAAATATATAAAAAAATATAAATTTATATTAAAAATTTAATTAAGATAATTAAATATTAATTAATTACATATTTTCATTCATTGTTTTATCTATTGATAAATGTTACTAAGATTTATCTTTTACATTATTATATTATTTAGACAACTATTTAAAAATAAAGAAATTAGATCATATTATAAAAAACATTTACCTTCCTTGCTTTTTGTTATCAATTATTTTAACTTTTTTCTTTTTGTTATTTAATTCTGTCCACTTTCAATTTTTTAGTATTTTAAATGTGTGATATATACTTAATCAATTTGGATTAAGTAAGTGATGAGTTTATTCATTTACTTAAATAATTATTGAGGTTTAAATTCCGCTTCATGCATATAACAACTCATTGATCAATAATAAATTTTTAGATGGAGCTCAGATTCACAATAAATTAATCTTTTGTTTATCAGATTAAAAGCCGTAGACAATAAAAAAAATATATATACTACATACCAAAGTTCTAAAAATTGAACTTTTTTTAAACCGCTTTAATTACTGGTTTACAATTTTATTAATTTAACCAATTTAACCGTAATTTAACCGAAATAATTTTTATTATAAAAGAATAAATAAAATATAAAAATATATAATTATATTCTAATATAAATTTTAAAATATCATTCAAATTAAAAATAGTATATCAATTATAATATTATAATTTCATCCAAATACAAATTCAAAAATCAAATAACAAAATAACTAAAAATAAAATGCCAAATCATCAATGATCAAACCATTTAATCACATACAAAGTTTTATCTACAGGAGCCTATGACAAAAACAATAAATTAAGATGATGAAGGTGAACAACTTATGATAAGAAAAAAATTAAGAAATAAGTGAATATTAAGATTGAGAAGAGCAACTTGGTTGTGAAGGCAGTTGCGCTCCCCCTTCAATTGCTGCCTTTGGAATTGTTTCCTATGCATATGCATGTCCACGATTACTTTGCGAATTTTCTCAGCATTTTTCATCTGATGCAAGATTCCACCATGATTTCTCGACAACCGAGGTGGTAGAAGTGGTCAGTGGTCTTCTTGCTCTGAAAATATGAACCGTCATCTACTTCAAAATGCCCTGGAAGATGTCCGAAACATCTTTAAATCATGTATAGTTCCATAATAATCAACAAATTGGCATTACCATAGATGTGTCAGTATCAAATTAGTAGGCCATTAAATGTTAAATGTTCAAATATTTTATTTTTAATTACTCAATAACATGACAAATTATAAGCTTATTTTGGGATCGGAGGAACTAAAAAGATAAAGATGTAAGACAACCAGCTAATTGTTGTCTTTCCAAATTTGCAGCACCCTATTATGATCAAATACACGCTTATTACTAAACAAGTACAAAGTTTCAGCTGAACAGTTTATCATATTAAGATCAACAGCATGAATAATTTAACAAATCAAGAACAGGAAAAATCAAAATACAACAACAATTAAAACTTTGAAAATAAGAACTGGAATTTAACAAAACAAGACCTGGAACAATGTCCTAATCATTAAAACAAAAACTAAATAGTTAGGTTGGAGCATGTTCTGAAATACTAACAGAACATGGAGAGGGAGCTGGACAGGGTACGACCAAAGGGCTGATTCTGTGGAACAGAGCTGGCGACGGCAGGCGGGAAGGACGGTGGTTCCGAAGCTCAAACGGTGGCTGCACAATGGAGAGGAACGACGTTGCGACGGTGGCTTCGAAGCTCAAGTTGTGACGGCTGCAGTAGCTTGCTGGTGACTGGACGAAAGTGAGGAAGGAGCTCGATGACGATGAGAGGAAGGAGAAGCTCGAGGTTGAAGATGATGGCCTGACGGGAATGCTACATGTTTGCCATTTTGGAGAAATTTAGAAAACCGATTGGATCGCAGTTTGGTTCGACCAAGCAGTTCTTGGTCGGTTCAACAGTCCAATGATGATTTTTTAAAGGATTTAGATTTTTTAAAGTTTGAATTTTATTTTAGAAAATAAAGTGTGATATTTTACCATTGATTTTATAGGTGAGATAAAAAATAAATATGAAAAAGAAACTATTCAAAAATAGAAAATCAAACTTTATGAAATTCAAACTTTAAATGATCTAAAATCTTTCTTAAATCTCTAATTTTTTTCTATCAATTTGCAATTTAATTGGTTTGACCGATTAATTCGAACCAATTTTTAGAACTTGATATATATTTTATTTGTTTCAATTCTTTTAATTATTAAATTTAGTTTTTATTCTGAAATTTACCTAAAACTAAAAATAATAAAATGGATTAGGATATAGCAATCTGACGTCTAAACAATAATAAAAATATTTACAAGAGATTTTGATACTTGATTTACTAAAATTTTAAGCATGGCTATAATATTTGTAAAGTAGAGCATTGACTTAATCATTTATCATTAGAGCAGTATTTTTCTTGTTGGCAGTAAGTAGTTACTTCCCCACTACAAAAGAATGTGTCATCTGGAAATAGTTTGACAATCAAAATAATAGGGATTTTTAACTAATTTTTTTAAATATTTTTAGAACTTGTTTGAATTTTAAGTAGGAGTGGCAATATATATTTTATCTGCCGATACCCAATCTAATTTTATACGGTTGGGTAGAGTTATCAATCCAATTCACAGTGAATAAGGTAGGATGTGGGTAGGAATTGTGTGTGGGTAGGATAAGGTGCGGGTTGAGCCTCAATCCTACCCGATTAATTCGCACTCTATATATGTATATATTATATACTTATATAAAAATATGTTTTAAGTAAATGTTAAACCAAAAACCTCTCACTAAATACAAAAAATCTTTAGCTACTAAAAAAAATCATTAGTTACTAATTTAATATATTTTTTATATAAAAATCAATTCTATTTTAAAATTATCGTCAAGTTATATAATAATAGTATATTTTTTCTATAACTCGCGGATAGAGACGGATATCCGCGAGTTAAGAGTAAATAAGGTTAGAGTTAAAATATTTTCAACTCACAAATAGAGTAAATAGTTTATATAAAAATCTCAACCATTGAGTAAAGTTAGGGTTGGATCCAAACCCTACCCTACCTTACCGATTATCATTCCTAATCCCAAGTAAGGAAGTGAAGTGAGAGCCACAAATATCCAACCCAAAAAAAATATAATAACTGATAACAAAAAGAATAAAAATATAATTTTTTAGGATAATTTACCTTTCTATAATTTTTTTATTAAAGATAGAAGACTCAAAAGATAGGAAAGCATTAGCTATGGCTATTATCCTTGGGACCTTAATTTATGCTTTTGGTAGCGATGCTTCAACTAACTCTCCTGGAATGACTATGGAAGAGAGGGGACACGAGAACTGAAAGGGACGAAAGAGTCACTTTATAATATAGGACAGGAACTGCTATTATAGAGAAATCTTACCCAGAGACGGAAGGACAAAGGACATGAAACTCTTGTGTAATTACTTAAAGAAACTCTTAAAAAAGGCTTGAATCCGCTTGTGGGATTAGGCAACCCTTATATTCTCAATATATAAGAAAAATATGGAAAGATTATGTCATTTGAACTATTACTCATTAGCATCTATCTCTCTATTTTAATAATATAATAATATAAAAATAAATCTTAATAACATATAAATTTGTTACGAATAAAAAAATATTCTTAAATAAATAAAAATATGTAAATAATTAGTATTTAATTATTTTAACTAGATTTTTCATATAAAATATTTTGTAAAAATCTTTTTATTAATCTTGTTTATAATATAAATAAATATTTTTTGTATATTTCAGATATAAAATATTTAAATAAAATTAAATAAATTTATCATCCTATCTCTTTTTCATTATCATCGCATCTCATTGCTTTTCTTTTTAAACAAAAAGTTACAAGAATTTTTATTTTTCTTTTTGCTCATCATACATAAATTTTTTAATTTGTCATTCTAATTTAATTTCTTGTTTGAATCTGATCACTACAAAAACCCATAAAAGAACAATTTTTTATATTACATTTTTCCTTTTGTCATAGCTATAAACTTCACTTCTCTCTTTACAATTTATATTTTTTCTTGAATAATATATGATAATAAATCTACTTATCGTATCATCTGATCTATTAAATAACCAGTAGTCAACCTTTAAACATAATAACCACTACTTATTGGAACACCAGAGGCCTCACCAATTAATTAACAGAGATTCTCCATAATCTAATATGTATATAAATTTCACTGATTTTTTAGCTGAGATTACTGGCACAACAAATTGCGTCATTTGGTTTACAAAAAAGTGAGATTGTATTTGGAGACAATACATTATATAAAGATAAAAACCATTATACAATGATCATTTATTAATCGATCAGAATCTCAAGCTGCCATGCATGATTACTCTTGAGCATTCCAAAAAAAAAAAAAAAAGAAATTAAGGAGACCAAAAAGGTATATCGCCAGAGAAAGAGAATTATTATAGACACACAGGATATTATTATATTGATCCTTCTTGCTTCTTATCATGTTTCCCTCTAACATTGAGACATTGTTGCATTAGTTGTTTCAAACCCCCCTTCTTTTTTGGCTGCTTCATCTTTTTCTCTTGTTCCATTTTTCTTTCCGCTTCCCATTCATCCTCCAACTGCAAGCAAAGCTTTAGTTCAATAAAAAAAAAAGAAATAAATTATTGCCTGGTTGAAAGAAATTCGTTTTCTTTCAAATAACTATCTACTTCGAAGAATTTAGATAAGAAATAGTTTTTCTTTAGTTACACATTCTCAATATTAAAGAAAAGACAGAGAGCGCACTAAATAAAAAAATAATAAATATTTAATTAAGAAAATTGTAAAATAAATATATATACATTCTACACAAATTCATACCTTCATCAATATCTATCAATTAATTAATTTTTTTCAGCCAAATTAATCCTTTAATTTATTTAATCCCTATTTTTAAATATTAAAAATCAATTTTTCAATTTTTATGTTACACAAATTAATCATAAGTGGAATTATTAGTTAAATAAAAACTTTTATGCTTATTAATTAAAAATTATCAAAAATTATTAAATAATTTAATAAATTTGACTAAATAATTATAGGAGATTTTTAACTCTCAATATTTAATTATACATGAATGTTCACCTATGAATTATTACCTTCAAGACACGGTCCTCCACGTGGGTGAGTCTCTGAATCAACGTGCCTTTGGCTTCGGCCTCCATGATGACGTTTTCAATCGGACGGCAATGCTTCTCTAAGCTCTTAGGGGAGAAATCAAGGGACGAGATTCGTCCATCACTTGCGCTTGTTGGAGTCGACGCACACGAGCTCTTTGATGATCGGTTGCACCCTCTTATTTCCTCTAATTGCCTCAACTGTACTCATTTTTACATTAATAATCACATGCAATCAAACCTAAGTAAAATTAAATAAAGGAATTAAGATAAATCACTAATTACCATATTATCCAAGCGCTCAATCCTAGAGAGAATTGGTTCCTCAGCAGTAGCCATTTTCTGTCACTTTCTCAATCAACAAACACAAAATTTTCCTTTCTAAACGGATTCCTTCAAAATCAGTATCTTCTCTTTCGATTACTTGCTTTAAGCTATGACTTTTTAACTCTCTTTTTCAGTTAGAATCTTTAAACATGGAAGGTGTGTTTTAATTTATAAAGGATGTAAATATAAATTAATAATCATGATAAATAATATATAATGATTTTAAGTGCACGTGTCAAAATATTACTGTAAAATGTTAATTCCATATTTTGACACGTGTGATGATGACGTGTGCCGGATTGAGTTGGTTAGATTTTAATGAAAAATGAAGAATGATGAGATGAGATGGACACGTTAGTGAGTGCATGCAATGCGTGAAGTTTTAAGATGCCACGTGTCTCCTTACGTAATAATACAGACGAAGATGATTCTGGATGAACTGAGGGAGGATAAGAGGGGATGAATGTGGCGCAGGAAATAGCACAACAGAATTATGCTTATGCAGCTTAATTTACTTTGTTTTCCATCTCGTGTTTTTAAGTAGGAAAAAGGACAGAAAAATAATAAAAATATTAAATAATGTGATTAATAAATATATTAAATATTTAATTTATTAAGTGTGTGAATAATTATTTTAAAGTTAGAGTTTAAAAAATAATTTAAAAATAGAGTATTTTTTATTTTATTAAATTAATTTTAAAATTCATTATTTACAAAAATTATTATTCACCAAACAAAACTCATTTAAATAAGATATGCCTCTTCTACGGTCCAGTACTGTGTTAATGTGTTATATCAGATCATTTTAGTACGATGACTATAGTATTGTAATTACGATAATTTAAAAAATATTATTAAAATTAAAATAATATTTTTTATTATTAAATAATTTTTAAAAAATATTATTTAAAAAATTATTATTAAAATTTAAAAAATATAATTTTAATTTTAATAATATTTATATAATTATTTTAGTTGTTATAACATAATTATATTAGAATCTAATATATATATATATATATTGAAAATTAATTATTTTATATTTATATATAAATAAATATATTATTTTTAATATATATTTTATAATTTTATATATGTTTTATATGAATAAATAATTTAATAGTTGAGTTTTTGTATATATACGTGACATATTAAATCTAATATATTATTTTGTTTAATATTTTTTTGGTGAATTATTTTGTTTAATATGTAAGTTTACCATAATTACTCAACAAAAATAAATAAATAATATATATAGCATGCTCAAGAGGATATTCTTACATTTTTATTCACGTAAAATTTTTTCGTTGATGAGAATAATGATATACGAAATTTGTTGAGTCATATTTAATTTGACTTTTAAAATTTAAAATTAAATTTAAATTAATCTTTAAAATTTAAGTAAATTTAAATTAAATTTTAAAATTTATAGTTATAATTTAAATTATTTTTTAAGCTTATTTTTATTAATGACGTATTGATTTAGTATGTTAATTTATTATATTAGATAAAATAAAATAATATCATTTTATTTAACATTCAATCATCAATAAATTGTAGACATATATTAGATAAAATAAAATTGTAGGCATATTATCATCGAAATCTACATGTTGCGTTTCTCACTGGGATTCATGATTGCCTATGCAGCTGCACACTGAATTCAAGTAATTGTAGACATATTCTCTTCCAATGGGACAAATAAAGAAAAATCCAAAGCCTGCTTTGATCTTCAGATTTGCACATGATGGAACTTGTGAGCAGAGCTGTCTAGACAAGATTACTAGCCATGATTTCATATTGTTAACACCATCCTCTTGGAAAATAATATTCAGATTACTTTTAATTTTTAGTTATTCTTAAGTGAAAATTGCAGTTCATCCTATGAATATAAATTTGTTGGCAGCAACACGAAAATTTTCAACCTAAATGAAGTGAATACTGTTCACTACAAAAAATATTGATACAGTTAAAAAAACGAATAAAATCCAAAATACACTGTTTATCGCGAAATTTTACGTCGAAACTTATCCAATGGAATAAACTTTGCCGATGATAAATTACCATAGACTTTTATGTATCCGATGATAATTTGCGTCGAATTTAGTAACAGAATATGGATATTAAAAAATGAAATCTATTTTAACTTATCGTCAGAAATTAAATTTTCTGACAGTAACATTGATGCCAAAGTATACGGCTTCGCGCTCCTTTATCGTCCGACGGAAATATTTTTTAAGTTTTTAGGAAAATTAGCTGAGGTGTTATCGTCGGTATATTCCAACAGCAATTCTTACGGTAAATTTTTTTAAATAATTTTTTTCCGTTCATCTATAATATACCCCGATAATTAATAATTGAAACAGTGATATAAACCTGATGTGAAATATCAAATATAGAAATTAAAAACACGAAATGATGGTAATTGAAATATCTGAAACAATACTAATTATATATTACATTCTTCTCAAAATTTGGTAAAGAAATATATAAGATAGAACTATATTTATATTAACCCTATTCATATTTATCATCTTCTTCCTTTGGTTTACCATCCTCCTCTTCCAAGATAGTTTTTTTATTATCGAACTCGTCTTCCTCTTCTTTGTCGTCATCAACCCTGTCTTCTTCTTGAAGATCCTCGTCCTCTAGTGGTAGTATGTTGTCATATGTTCCAAGGTAAATGATGTCATCATCCATAACAGCCAACCTAAGAGTGATTGGGTCACCGATATCAACCACCATTTTCGAAGGAGTTGGGTCATCAATCTGGTAAGGTTCCTGACCATCTGTCCCATCAGACTCGATGTGGCCTCTTGTTAGTCTTAACCACAACCGTCCAACTAAACTTGCATGAACCCGGATAAGAAAAATATTATACATATCGTGTATTTTGAGATAGAATAAAAAGATCGTAGTGCCTATATTTACTGGTTACATTAACTTCAGAGATATCGTAGTCTTTATGATTTCATATTTCTTGTCGCGAATTTGGATCATATCATTCACATTTAAATACACACGCCTTGTATATAGTATGACAGAAATACTCTAATTGAATTATATTGTACAACACACCAAACTAATCCAATCAGAATGACCACTGCATGAATCCCCACGAACCCAAACTCCGATATTATCTGTTTTCTTTCCAATCGACTACTCTAAAAAATGGAACTAATATCCATTAACAATGTATTTTGGGTAGCTTGTGTCCTTATTCATTGGGCTCCAACTAAATGCAACTAATTCCTAATCTGTTATGTCAGCTAGATGCATGCTGACGTATTCTCTGAACCAATGTGAAAAGTTGTTCAATAAGGTATCAAAATTTGTCTTTTGTAATAACCTATATGATAGAATAGGATAAGGGTTAAGTATTTTTTTCGTCCCTAAAGTTTGAGGTGAAAATTAAAATCGTCCCCAACCTTTTTTGTTATTAAAATCATCCTCAACATTATAAAATATTATAAAATCATCCTTTTCTACTTCAATTACATTTTTTGACTAAATTACCCTTAACTATTAATAAAAATAATTAAAAAAAAAAACAAAATCCCACCCAACCCTATTTTCCAGCATCTCTTCGTCTCTTTCCCCCCACCCCCACTCCCAATCTCCTTCCTCCTACTTTCTAGTCACTTTGAACTCTCTCACTCCTCACTCCAAATGCCATCTCCACCACCATCATTAGTTTTCGATTCCCATCATCATTATCCTTCACCTCCAAAAATCGATGATTCAAATTTGTCACACTACAGCAACAGAAAGGGCAAAATGCATGGACATAATGAGACCAAACCCTAAGATGCTATCAACAAAAAACATTGTTCAACTCTCACAAGCCATCCTTGAGTTGGGCATGAACAAGGGCAAGGAGGGACAAAAATTTCTTATGCAGTTGGAAAAGAAGAACAAGTCCCTGGCGCTTCAACAATGCGCCGGATTCGACTATGATAGTGTCGTTGGATCCTTCAAGAGTGCCCTTGGCAAGATCAAGGAAGATCCCATGACTGCAAATTATTGTGCCAAGGTCGCCAGCGATGGCCCCGACACCTGCAACAAAGGTATGGCCAATAAAAAGATCGTTAACCCTGCCATTACCGAACTAAGCAAGGAGATTAGGTTGCTTTCAGGCATAGCTTTTGCTGCAATAAACTTTATTCCAAACAAAAATTAAGAGGAGGGGCTATTGTTGAGGAATTTTATGGGTGAAGGGAGTAGGAGGAAGGGGATTGGGGATGGGAGGAAGAGACGACTGGAAAGTGGGGGTAGGGTGTGGACCGTGGGGTTTTGTTTTTTTTTTTAATATTAATTTTATTAATAGTTAGAGGTAATTTAGTCAAAAAAATATAATTGAAGTAGAAAATGACGATTTTATAATGTTTTGTAACATTGAGGATGATTTTAATAACAAAAAAAGGTCGGGGACAATTTTGATTTTCACCTCAGACTTTAGGGATGAAAAAAGTACTTAACCCATAGGATAAATAAGTTTTGATTAGATTACGAAGTTAGTATCTTACTAATTGCAATATTTACGAAGACTTGAAAAACTCACATGAGGTAGAGTGAAATCTGGTCACAGTTAAGCAGCACATGCAGATGTGCGGCATCGAGTTCCTTCTTCTCTAACTAGTAGTCACTGCCCGCACCCATTGCAACTCCTTCTGGAGCAAAAATTGGATATGTTGTTCCACTTGAGGAGGATTCTCCCCTCTCATTGTTTCTTCCAACCCTTGTTCTACATCATTCCACATCTTTTCTCTACAGGCTCAACCTCGTCCATCTCATTTTGGAATTTCATAGAAACTAGTCTTTCTGTTGCTTTCTGCTGCATGGCGGGATTAGGATGCAGATGTGTCCCATACCACTCCGACCATAGCTTTTTATCTGGTATTGGTGGAAACTTTACCTCATACACCTTGAAGACGTTCTCTTGCCTATAAACCGGATGAACATATTTTCCCCATTCAATACTTGCAGCGGCACAAGCTGCAAGTTCATGACAACACGGAAAATGAAGTGACTGGAAAATACCACAGTCACATGTGCGCGCACTCAACCGGACACGGAATGAGCCTAGACTCCAACTCTCAAGAGGCTCTAACTCCTCTACCGCAAACACTAAGGCCCTCCTATCACAATGTGTTACGCGCATCTTCGACAGTCCTTTCCTATTCTTCTCAATAGCATGTAGCAGCTACTATGAAAACTCTTGCCCAGCCGCCAGTTGTGACTGTGCCTCCCTGCCTTTTATGACGAACAATTGCTGCAGTCACTCGTAAGTGCATCTAACAATAACTTCTACCGGTAAATACTGCGTACCCTTTAACACTGCATTTATGCACTCCGTGAGATTTGTAGTCATGTTCCCAAACCTACGACCACTATCACAATGTTGTAACCATATCTCCTTGTTGAATTTGTTGGCCCAATCTGACATCTTCCGGGATAACCTTCTCAATGCATTTATATACCACTCGTATCTAGCCCTGCTTGGACTATATGCATCATTCATCAAGTATCGTTTACCCTCTGACGATTTGAAATGGGTCATGAAGTTCGCTGCCATGTGTTTGACACAGTACGCATGAAAAGCATTAGGAGGTCTCCAACCACTATCATCGACTCTCAATGTGGTTTTGATTGCTTGGGATCTATCAGATATAACCAACAGCCCTTCTTGTGGTGTCACATGCATCCTTAGATTGTTTAGGAAAAACGATCACGACTCAGTCATCTCAGACTCTACGATAGCAAAAGCAACAGGGCGAATATTATGTTACCATCTTGTGCCACAGCAATTAGTAACACACCGCCATACTTGCCATATACAAGTGTGTGCTATCCACGGAGACAAAGGTCTTGCAATGCTTGAAAGCCTCAATACAAGGAGGAAAAGCCCAGAATACCTTATCAAACTGGCTACAATCACAGACCAACACAAGTGGTCATCATAGTATGGTACCGCACTGAAATCACTTATTGTGCCAGGACAACAACTCTGCAATGTTTGCAACAACCTCGAAACTTTGTTGTACGACTCTTCCTAATCACCATAGATCTGGGCTATTGTTTTTGCTTTGCCATCCAAACCTTTCTATATGAGGGTTTGTAGTAATAACTCTGTCTGACTGCATTTCGTAGGACAGGGATAGATACAGATGGGTTGGATTGTATGAGGGGCATGATGACACTACAAATGAGGTTGTTGTCTAACTGTCGATGGTCTTGAGACATGGTGAGAGCTAGACAGGTATGCGGTCCTCCAAATTTACGCACCTCCCTATTGAATTAAATTAAAATAGAATAGTTATACGTTGGTCCCAAAATAAATATGATAAACAAGAATATACTTACTTTAGACATCATAAAGTGACTTACCAATATCCGAGATTCTGTCGGAGTGCAATACGGAGATTTCGAGGACATTCTTCTGCAAATTGTTTGCAATGCACATGGTACTTCATTCGATCAGACTCGACAACCCTGTACTCAGCACTCCTCTGAATGCTATAATTCTTCACACCTAGCATGACAGCCTCCCTACTCTTGAATCTATGCCCAATGTGAAACTCCACACTACTGTTTGTGTTGTAATCATCTCCCCCCGTATTGAAAAACAGAGTATCCTCATGCATTACGTCAAGATTCAGTGTGTGATAGTGACTAGCTATAGCTGGCAACTTCGGAACTGGTTTCGGGGCAGGCAGAAGATACCGAATTGTTCCACCTACTGGGGTCTTTGGTACAAACTCTTCCTCATTCCCAAAAGAACTACTTTCGTTGCTGTCGGCGACATATTCTTCATCCAACTCCTCGCTATCCACTTCCATGTGTTCCACTGGACTAACACGCTGCAAAGATTGTGGTGCAAAAGGTGGGTCATCTTGGACAAAATTTGAATGCCTAGGATTACCATCACTTACGTCACCAACTTCCGCAGAAAGCTCCATCACTTGTTGGGTTATGATTTTTCGGTGGATATCAAACATCAGGCGCACGTGCTCATCACTATGTAACCGAAAAAGACGAAATCAAAGTACTCCATTTTCCATTGGTTCTAACAATCTATACCCTACTCTTCCAACATCTTTTGTCTTATTAGCACCTAAGCTCGCCAATATTAGGCTCTTCAACTTAGACAACGAACCTAATCGACGAGTGCGCAATAGGATAGGACTATTACACTTAAAAACAATTCCATCATCACTGTTTCTCATGTGACAATTAGGATATACACTCACAAAAATATATTCACCATTTACGTCACGAACCTCCGCAAAAAGCTCAATCACTTGTTCGGTTATGATTCGGTGGACATCAAACATCCAGCGCACATGCTCATCGCCATCTAACTAAAACAGAGAAACCGATATACTCTATTTTCCATTGGTGTTAACCATCTATACCCAACTCTTCCAACCTCCTTTATCTTATTAGTACCCAAACTCGTCAATATTCTTTTCAACTCAGATAAAGAACTTAATCGCTGAGTGCGCAATAGAATAGGATTATCACATTCAAAAACAACTTCATCGTCACTGTTTCTCATGTGACCATTCAGATATACACTCACAAAAAAGTGTTTACCACTAAACATTTTTATTAAATCTATTGAAAGAACAAAGAAGAACAATGGATAAAAAGTGATATATTTATGATCAACGCTAATCCTTACAAATCATTTTATAATTTGAGCAAAAGTTGTCATATTATATCTCTCGTTTATATTGTAAATAAAATTATTCTATCAATATCTCATTTATAGTATAAACAAATTAATAATATAAATATTTCGTTTCCAATTACATTGAGATCCTTCGTCAAATACGTGTCGCTAGTACACCAATTTTATTTGTTTAAAAGATGTGTCTTATCTTACTACGACATATGTATTATTAATTTATTTACATTAGATAAATAATGTTACCTAAAATTATAAATTACCTCCATATTTTAGTAAATAACATATTTAAAATATTTATTTAAACAAAATCAAGAAGAAAATTAACAAACCAAACAAAAAACAATCAACTGTTAAAAACACATCAAACAGCAGGAAGAATAAACCCAACAGCAGCAAGGATCAAAGAGGAGTAGAGAACTATGCGTGCCAGAACTGAGGCACCGAAGGTGACGGAGACGGAGGAAGACGACGATGGGAAGGCAACGGCGGCGGGAGAACTTGGCGGATTCTGGGAGAGGGAGAAGGGAACTCGTGGCTTCAGGGAGAGGAAGAAAAGAGTGGCGGAGGAGGAGAAATGAGAACGGTGGCTGGCCGGGAGAAGAGGAGGACGGTGGCTGTGGGAGAGGCAGAAAATCTGAGACTGGCCATCGAATTAGGTTTCTCACACATTCCTTTTTTCAATTTTGTTGGTCCGTTAAAACGACGTAGTTCTGGCCCTGGTTTAAAAAACGACTAGCCATGATATTTTTGTCTTTTAAACAATTAATACTAAAATGATATTTTAATCCATTTAAAAAAATTAATTTCTAACATAATTTAACAGTTTTAATTAATTTTATAACGATATTTTTATTTTAAAAAAATTATTAACATAATTTGATCCAAAATTTTATAATTTCTAATATAAATAAACAATCTTAATTCTAAAATTATATTCTAGTATTTTGGAAATAAAATTCAAATTCTTAGCCTTTTAATACAATCAAACAATTTCATTAATCCTAGAGTATTTTAGCTTTCTGAAAATTAATGATAAAACGGTATTTTAATTTATTGATAAAATGAAGTTAATGGAAATTTTAGTTTTTTATAAAATTTTAACTTCTGATCTAATTAAAATATAAAAAATCTTGAGCACCAACAACTTTAGCAATTTCAGTTAGTAATTTAGCCAGCACAAACATCAAAGTTTCTTCAACAAATAAATATATTCATATGTGTAAATTCTAATAAATATGATAATTTATGTGTGTAAATTTTAATAAATATATGTGTTTTATGTATGTAAAATCTTTATAAATGTGAGAGCTAGGGATGTGCATGGACCGGATAAAATCGGATTTGATGTGACTCAGATCCAGCCTAAAATATATATCGGACCTATTTATTAGACCCGAATTCGACCCTAAACCCGATGAAACTATACACTTTCGGGCTACGATTATACTGGGTGAAAATCGGGCCGTTAACATTACATTACCTTGATACATTCTTATAAGCTAGCATGTGAAAATATCCAAATTTTCAATACTCCAACCATTATTTGACATGGTAAAATTCACTTAGAAAAATAAAACAAGAACCAACTCTTCTCTAAAATTAAAGCATAACCATAATCAATACTAATATTGTCTAATAACACCAAATATTTAAATCAATACAAATAACACAATATTATGCATTAATTAGTCTAAAATCTTATACATTTAAATATAAAACATTAACTTATAGTTTTATAATAACTAATAACACAAAATATTAAGGTTTACAATACTTAAATTCCACATAAGAATAGCCATAATCCATCACTAATAATACAAAATATTAATTGTGTATGATGATCGGGCCACCGGGCCAATTTTGGGTGACCCGAGTCATGACCTGGATCCGACCTGAAATAATGACTGGGTCTATTTTTGAGACCCTTACCCAACACTAAACCCGATAAAATCACACCAAAATAGTCCTAAAGTATTCGGGACCAGACTGAATTTTCGGACCGGGTCGGGCCATGCACACCCCTAGTGAGAGCAAACTATTATTGGCCAAATACTAACTTAAAATGATAATATTTGCTTATCATATAGCATTATTACTGATTAAACTAAATGATTTTAAGTAATTTGATAAGGGTATCACTATTTATTATTTTTTTTAAATTAGTTCCAAAAGAATATTTTGGTCTCTTAAAATATTTTTTTATATATATTTTACTCTTTATAAAATTAAATTAAAATTTAATTTCTAATACAATTAAATATCTTTAAATTTAAAAGGATTTTTTTCTAAAACAATCTTAAACTTTGATTGTGCATTTAATGCTTAATTATGTATTATATATTGTCTTACCAAAAAATATATATTATATAATGTCCTTACAATTGTAAAATATTTTAAATTTTTTCAATTATGATGTTGTAAGTAAATACTCAAAATTTTTATTAAAAATTAAAATGAATATTTTATCCTACAAATTAACACCTAACTTATTAAATAGTATTGATATGTTTGCTCTATAATGTAATTTGACCTCTGCTCAACAAAATAATTTTTCTCCGTTATTAATGAAAAAAAAAGAGGGGGGGGGGGGGGGAGACAATACCTAAAAACAGAAACTTATGAGATAAAAAAAAAGAAAGAAAAATGCTATTTATATGCCAAGTATTCTTGACACTTGTATAAAAATATGATTGTTACTAATTAATTATGTACTTCAATTATTTTTTTAATTGATAACATAAAAGAAATATATATTTAGTTGTTAAGAAAATACTGATGTCACAGCGACATTTATAATATAAACGGTGTAAACATAGCGAAATTGATAAAAAGTTAACCAAGAAACATCAAAAGACAACCCAAGAAAGAATAAAAGTGAAGACATCATCTTATTGATATGGATTCGAATATATTCTAACAATCTAACTCATATTTTTATCATGTAATAATCATAAATGTCAAGATCTGCTATTGATTGTTAAAAATAGTTTCTGAAGTGATTATAAAAACAAGAACTAGAACTAACATGGCTAAGGTTCTCAAATAGAAATTTTGCAATAATAAACTAAACATTTTGAGTTTTTTACAATACATTTATTGGAACACCCAATTCTCACTTTCTTTCAATCACACTAATAACTAATTAACCAAATGCCTTAATTAGAGAGACATACTTCAGTTGAAATTATAAGTTCCCTTGACATACTTCACATTATAATTATTAGCATTGCTCATGAACCTTCCTAGTTTTGAATGAGAAACTGCTCCATCAATTTTCTCATACTCATTCCACCAAGTCATGTAACTACTGTCCCTCAAGAAAATATCTGATGACACTTCATAATTCTTGAGCAAACCATAAACATAGTCCTCAAATTCAAGCAACTTCTTCTTTGCCTTTTCCTTCAGTTGGACATCAACTTTTACATCTTTGACCACCTTGCATGAAATGAATGCCTCTTCTACATGGGCCCAAAAGCAAGAATCAAAGGTTAAAATGGATTCCACATTCCTTGTGCCTGTGCTGTTGGAATTGCTTGCTGCTGCTGTTCCTTCTTTTAGCCACTCTTCTAGCTGCTTATAATGTTTAGACCTAGTTTCAAAATAGCTTTTCGGAAATTTTTTGTAGCCCTCATTTGAATAATAGTAGTTGGCAATCTCAAGGGGCTCGACCATTCTCCTATAATTAGTCCCGGCGAAGAGCCAACGCGTGCGAAATGCTGCACCTTCTTTCTGGGGCTTCAGCTCTGCAGTTTCAACCATCTTTTCCCAGTAATTTGTGAGGTTTTTGTGGAAATTAACCACATCTTGGTCACTTGTTGAGAACTTATTCGTTGAGAGCATGTTCTTGTAGCGGTCGTAGTACCCTATGTTTTGGTTTCTAGAATCCTTCTTGTACCATTCAAGTTGGACCATGTCTACCTTCATTACATTCAATTTCTTGGTAGGGTCAAATATTGTCCTCTTCTGATGATTGTATTTCTTTTCCAATATCTCTATAGTTCTCACCAAGTTATTGATATCAATGTTATATTGTTTCTGCTGCTGCCAAATTAAATATATCAGTTCAAACTAAGTTTCAAAAAAATACAAGTCTAATTACACATAAAAAAATCTAGTAAGGTTAACTTGGAACTCTGAGAACAAATTCTACCTGCATCTGTGGAGTGAGTCCTAGTGCAGATAACTGCAAAATGATACTCGCTTGTAGCGTACTACAACCGGTCATGTCTACACCGCGTGCCAATAGGTCCTTGTAAATTGATTTTTGATATAGCTTCTCCACTATATTTCCATACTCAGAAGACTGAAATCCTTGGTTTTCACCCTGAATTGAGGCCATTGCCTTGAGAACTTCCAAAATGGACTCAGGGTTTTCAAAACAAGTAGAACTTTCATCTGAACAAAAGAGAAATGTTCCGAAAGGCATGTATTGAGTAGCATGAGGACCGACAAACAGCCTCGGAAGAGGGTCTTTGTGAGACACAACTTGTAGAAAACAAGAATTCCAGGTAGTGCTACGCGACATGGCCTTTTGCAAGTTCATGTCGCCAATAAGAGGCGAACCGAAAGTGATGCATAGCGGGCGGTTCTTTCCTGTAGTAAATATGTCTAACAGTGACAGGGTAAAGAGAATGGCAACTGATCCACCAAGACCTTGTCCAGTAACAATCAATCGAGTGGAGCTTGTAACCTGCATTAAAATTGCTACAAATGTTTACATAGGAAAAAACAACATATCCCTTGAATCGTATACAAGACAATGTATTATCTTTGACACAGAATTCATCTCACTAATTGCTGTAAGAGTAATTGAAAAACAAAATGAAGAACATCATACTCCTAAAAATATACTAACTTCAAATTTACACTAATTAACAACCTTGACTTGTCCACACATCAAACTTTAGGAAACTTTAGTTTGTTGGTTTGTTTCTTTTCCTAATTTGTAATAAGTTCCACTTTTTGGTGTTGAGCTCCTTCTTTCAAAAACAGAAACAGTGAAAGGAAAAAGGCTTACATGAGATTTCAACTCATCAAGACTCTGAAGATTTTCGTAGAACAGGTGGTATGCATCCTTGTTAAGCTGGAACTCTGGATTCTTTCTGGTACATAGAAATTCAAAATGAAGGAAATTTTGGTTCTTGAGCTCTAAAGACGAAACCAAATCAAGTTTAACTTGAAATGTTGTCTCAAACACTATGATTTTCAAATCAGCATCTTCTTCTTTGTGAACTTTCCAAGAAAGCCTCTCTCCCTTGTTTGAAGTTATGCTTGAAGATGATATGGTGTTCCATGATCTGCAGAGAAGACCAGAGCTTGTCACATAAGATGCAAGCTCAATTCCACTGCTGAATCTGTAATAACAAAGTTATCATGTTAATTGTTATTGAGAACCAAAAATATTTTTTTTTTAAATAAATTAAAAAAGGGGAAGAGGAGTACTCATTGAATTGGATCATGATGAAGATTTTGTAAGCAGAACGTGGTATGTGGTTGGTGTTGGTGGTAGATTAGAATTATATAGGGCAAAGGGTTTCTGCCATGGGAATTTCTTAGAAGGAAAGAGGAAGAAGACATGGTAGATGATGCCATTATTGTTAAGAAAGGAATTTTTAAGTCAACAGAGAGAGAGAGGCCTGAGACAAAGATCAATTGTTAAATGGGTATAATATAATAATTTTGATAGTGGAGTAAAATATATATAATATAATAATAATTTTTATAATAAAAATATTATATGTATATAAAAATTAATTGTTAAATTATTTATTAATTATTATATATTTATGTATAATTATATGTATTGTTTAATTTAATTTTAATATTTATTTTATATTTTAATATATATTTTATATATATGATTATTTTATATATATATATATAGTATAATTATTGTTATAATTATATTTTATTATAATAAAATATGATTAATTTTTAAAATATTGAATTTTTAAATTATAATATTAAAATATTAATTTAAATAATAGTATATAATTTAAAATTTTATTATTTAAATTTTATATTTTAAAAAATTGAGTAATTTTTTAATAATAAATAAAAATTAAAATATTTTTTTATTTATATATCAATAAATAATTATTTAAAAATTTACTTCTCATAAAATTAAAAGTAAATTCTTATTAATATTTATAGTTAAAAAAATTCTTTTAATTAATATCGTTGCTACGAAAAAAATTAAAACTAATATAAAAAATAAATAATATTCTTTTAAGTCAATTTAAAAAAAATATAAATTTTATTTTATTAAATACTAAAAATTAAAATAAATTAGTATAGAATCAAATTTAATAATTTAATAAAAATAAATAAATATTATTATTATATATTACTCAAAAAATTTTAAAATTGTAATAAAAATGCTTGCCCTACATCCTCCCCCAGAACAGTTAATAGAAAAATCAGAAATTCATTAGAGTTTAGTTTCGGATTAAGAACATAAAGAATATATTATTCGAGAGAATATATCTAATTATGTTTGAAAAGACATTAGTTTCTTCTTTTTATAATAATGTACAAATAGTTTAATAATATGGAGTTTAACTGTTTAGGACTTTAAGTAGTATTCATAAGATTCCTGAATTGTGTAACAATCGTTTAAAAGTTTATTCTTTTTCCTTGTCATGTTTATAAGTTTGTTCATATACTTAATAGTAGTGATATTTTTTATTTTTCTGCAAATTTTTCACTCATGGGTATTTCATTTTATGAAATTAAATATTTTTTTATTTTGTATAAATAAAGACCATAACTATGTTACAACTTTTTTTTTAGTCTTAAATTATGATTTTAATCATATAACTTTACTTAAGAATAATAATACTTTTGTTTAATCTTCCCTAAAAATAATATCAGACAAAATTAATTAAGTATATTATTGTTAAACAAACTAAATATTTACCTTTTAAAATAGTAACATTAAAATTCCATTCCACTCTTTAATCATTTCGTTAGCTCTCTTTTCAGTTTCACTTCTCATCGATTGGAAAATAACATTGTAACTCTTAACGATTAATTTTGTCAAATATTTTTTGTTAATGTCTCCATTTAGAGCTAACGAATTTTGTCTACGTGTCACTTAATTGATAATGTGTCAAAAAATCATTCCAAATGATAAAATACTTCTTGCCGTGTCAATAATATGCTGCAGTAAAATAAGACAATTAAATCCTAAAAAAATTTTAAAAGTCACTTAAACTCCTAACCAATTTAAACATAGACACATAAATTCATAATGAACTATGAAATAGGACAAATATTCCTAAATTTTAACAAGTCATTATATTTGCTGTACTAATTACTAGTTTTAGTTGGCGATAGCCTCAATTCCTTGCTCCTCTTTCTCTTTCTTTTTTCCTTAAAGTTCTGATATGAGTACTATTTCATCAAGTTTAATCTCTTTCAAATCATTTTCTTTTTTATCTCTAATACAAATTTTATATCTCTATCTTTACAATAATATTTATCTATTAGCGTTGTGAACATAATCTTGTTAGATTTTAAACATTTTTCATTCATCTCATTCACAAGTTTTTTAACTTTTTTTAAATCGCAGATCTTGCAAATGCTATTGATCAGCGCATTATACGTGATCAAATTCGGCCTAATACTTTGATTGATTATTACTTGAAAAATCTTCTTCATATTTATATTGTCTATCAAAGTGATGAAAATAATACCATTCGAAACCAAAAATTTCTTACGTATGTCATTAACAAAATTTCTGCAACATAAGAAGCAAAAAATTAAAATTGCTACCAACTAAAACCAATAATTAGTGCAGTAGCAAGTACAATAACTTATTAAAATTTAAGGATACTAATTTTATTTTATGATTCATATAGGTTTATATTTAAATTAGTTAGAAGTTTAAATGTATCTTAAAAAAATTTTAAAAAATTAATTGTCTTATTTTATTGTAATATATTACTGATAATAGAGATATTTTATCTTTTGAAATAGTTTTTTTTTGACATATCATCAACTAATATGATACATAAATAAAATTCGTTAATTTTAAATAAAAATATTAACAAAAATAATTGACCGAATTAATTACTAAGAGTCACCATATCATTTTCCAATCCATAAAGAACAGGACGAGAATTAGCAAAATTACTCTTTTTTATACACAAAACAAAAGTGCCAAGGTACTTACCAAGTGAACGGGAAGACCGAAAAGAGTGTAAAGGAGTGTTAATTGCTTGGTTTCTTCGACGGAAGAATGCATTGTTTATTTGTTACTTTCCTACACAGTACATACCCCACACGGTGTACGTCTCAAAACGACAACTTGACTTGACCATTAGTATTCATCGTTATTAACGAAACAACAATAGTATTTTATTTCACCAATAAAATTTATTATTTTAATTAATAATTAATTTATATTCTATATTTTTTATATTTTAAATATTAAATTTTAAATTCTAAAATTTTTAAGTATTAAATTCTAATTTTTAACAGTAAAAATAAGATATTGATTAAAAATATTAGTTAATATCAATAAAAAATGTTAATCGTTAACATTTCTTTTAATAAAAACTATATATTAAAAATATATATAAATAAAAATGCTTAAAACAAATGAACTTTAAAAAATATAAAATAATTGCCTAAAATGACAATTAAACGGATTGATTATGTTGATTTAGACTCGTCCATTTAGATCTTTATATAAAATATATATGGACCTTTAAAATGAAATTCAACACATTTAAGATATGTCGGACAGATTAGTAGCGTTTGGTAGAGAGACAATGACTGAAAGATTGAGACAGAGACTAAGAGATAGAGACAAAAATAAATCTCAATATTTTGTTTGGTGTAAAGCGGGAGACAGAGATTAAAACAAGAGTGAAATTCTAATTTAATTTGTACAAAAGATAAAATTAGAATTAATTAATTGAAATGATGGTATTTTAGGTATAAAATGTTATTAAAATTTCAGTCTCTATATCTAAAAATTTCAGTCCCCTGTGTCCTTACTTTTTAGAGGTACTGAAATACTGAAATTTTAGAGACAGAAATAGAAATTTTAGTACCAGTCTTTGAGTCAAGAAACATAAAACTGAGTCTCAGTCTCAATCTCTGTTCCAGTACCTCAAAACAAACGCTACCAAACAAACTAGTCTATTTGTTTTTATTTTTCAATCTAAATAAACAATTTTAATTAAAATTAATCGATTTTTTAATTAAAATATTAACTGTGGATTAGATTGTAGAAAACTTTTAACAAATGAAAATAAAATGAGAAAAAATTTAAGAGAGTTAAACGGCTAGTCTGTCTATATAGTAGATCAGCCTGTTTAATTCACAAGATTGAAACCAGTAAACATATAAATGAACCAATCCAACAGACTTGGCTCATTTTGTCAGCCACTGATAAATTATAATCCATTTATTATTGAATGGTTATATTAAACTTATACATGAATAGGATATCCTTCTGTGTTTCTATACAAATAACTAATAAATGGCTAATTTCTGATGTGCATTTTGGAAAATTTTTGAATGAAACAAAGATCTCTATGATAGAATTGTAAGTGCTCATATGCAAGTAATTTTATCTCTAGTTCTCTCAACTCATTGGCCATTTTTGAACTGCATGCACCCATTCTTACCCTTAAAACAAACCCCGCTCCCTCTTGAATTCACTGTATATGAGATTGCGCAGAAAAAATTTTAAAAACTATCATATCTGAATACCTTTATATATATGCTTCTCCAGAAAAGAGGTGAGTAGGTTACTATTACAAGCAAAATAACAACCTTCCCCAGCTTAGTACTAACTCGGATTTCTTACATATAGATATAAACTGCACAAACATACATAAACATATAAAATCTACAGAGTAATAATTACATTCCTACACATTCCCATCAAGCAGGCTATGGTTTTTGGTCTAGCAGTTTATGCCACATATCTCAGCATCAGGACCAGTGACTCTTGTGGTGAATGGATCAACTCTCACCCATAAAAGAGAAAAAATGGATGCAAGAAGAATGGACCAAACCACCACGATGGTCGGCGTTCGGTTCTGGCGACCCATGAGACCTTTGAGGAAAGGGTACAAATGGATGATCACCCAGAATGCAAAGAAGAGTTTACCAAAGAGCGGACCCCATGATTGGTAACCACTGTTGATGGCGTAGGAGATGCCAGCTACGACGCCAACCAAGTTCACTATGAGAAGTGTTGTCGGCGGAATGAGAAGTGTTGTCCATTTGAACATGTAGAGTTCAGCGAAGTCCCCGTCGTCGTCTGATGCCTTGGAGGTAACGGTGAAGTTGGGGTCAATACCAGCCAGCACTTTGAGTAAGCCTTGGAGCACAGCAAAAAGATGAGATGAAACACCACCGATGACCCAAAATTGTTCGTTCCTCCACCACTCGTCGATTCCGACTCCACTCCACCTCATCTCGAGAATTCCAGTTGCAAAGATGGAAAGGAAGAGAGAAATAAACCATAAACTTGCAATGTTACTGATCTGCAAAAACATGATAAAATAAATTAGACTATTATGTTGCACAAGATCACATGATACTCTGATACAATAATAAAACAGCATTCAGAATATAGTAGTGTTTTGCATTTCAGAAAGGCTTTAGACACCAGTTACAAACCCAACAATGTGATTTCTAGGAGAAACAAGTCAAGTGATTGTTTGGTTAGTACTGTAACAGAAATAAGTACTGTTTCTAAAAACTTATCAGTACTGATAAAATCTTTAAAGGCGTTTGTTCTTTTCGAAAGAAAAAGGTGCTAACAAATCAGTCTCTGACATATCTGATTGACAATGCTCAAAAATGCATTCTTTAGATATAACTTAAAAAAACAACAGAATTCATCATTCGGGTAGCATTGACTAATAAAACATCTTTTAAGGACTTATTTATCAACATTTTGATCTTTTGGGAGGTCAAATTGGTGTTCACCCCACTATAACAATATTATGTTTAAGAAGAAATAACACACCTGGGGAATAATGAACTTGTTGGTCAACAAACAGACGGCAGGTAAGGTACAATACATGAGAAGGGGAATGGCTGTGATGGGATAGATTGTTGTGTTCACATATGCAAACCTCTCGAGCCACTTGAGCCTTCCACCATAACCATACCAGATGGGGCAGTGCCGACTTAGAAGAATTTCCACAGAACCTAAAGCCCATCGAAGCACTTGGTTCAGACGATCCGAAAGATTGATTGGAGCAGAACCTTTAAATGCCGGGCGCTTAGGCATGCAGTACACAGACCGCCAACCACGAGCATGCATCTTAAATCCAGTAAGAATATCTTCTGTGACAGAACCATATATCCATCCTATCTGTGGAACAGAAAGAAGATAGTGAGTATAATTGATGCTCTCTCTGTGCCTCACCCCCCCCCCCCCCCTTTTTTTACTTTTTCTTTTTCTTTTCGGTGTGTGTTGTAAATGTATTCTAATAACAATTCGCCAACACAAGCAACCATATTCAAGAAAGAAAATGCCTATAAATTGAAAAAAGTTGAGACATATATTAAGCCTGTCATATGCTTCTTAAATCAGCTATCCAGTTAATAGGTCAGCTTTTGGCAATGGATCCAATATTCACACGAGATTCCAAGCTCAAAAGATGACATGAACTGTCTCTTGCACTGTAATTCATTCTTCAATTTCTTATGAAACGCCACTCTTACAACAGTGAAGAGTGACTCAGCCTAGGGGCTTTTTGGGAAAGGGCTTCCGAATGGAGGGTCTTGCCCAATGAGTGGTCTGGTAGGTACCTAATGTCACCGCTTAGATATGCTAAAAATACTTCATATCTTTCATTGGATAAATTAATAAGAGCAAAGGTTCTAAAGCTCCACCCTAAAACTCCAAAGAATGACAAGGAGAAATTAAGGAACAGACACCCCACTCCATAGTTCAATTCAACAAAGACCAGCTCATTCAACAACCGGCTCAAATAGAAATTGATCCATTTGGAAGTCTTTTTGTAAACTCTTCACCTACGTTAAAGTTAAATGTAGTCCCCGAATGTACATCAAATAGCATTAGAACATATGATAACATCGTACCTCAGCTCCCCATTCAGTTTTGTCCTCATAACCGCAGCTGATAACATGAATTGCCTCCTTAAGAAGAGTTTCTGGAGTAGCCGACTGAGGCACGCCACCATTCTCCATAAGAGTGGAGGCAACAAAAACAGCAGATTGACCAAACCTTTTCTCAAGGCTCACTTGTGACATAAGTAGCGTTTTCTCATCATCAAATCCAGTTCCTGAAATAGAAAAGAAATAAAGAAATAAATAACAAATGATAGGACAAACAATAGGTCTAATTAGTTGAAAGCTGGGTGAAATCATTCCCTACAACATCTCTTTAGATTATGTGGAGTGTAACACAGTTTCCGGATGGGCTAATCAATTTAAGATACCATAGGTAGCAGATCTCTAACACTGATAACAATGTAATGAAAATGAAGGACCCATTTGGTTCCTGCTTTCAAGTTCAGAGTTTTTCGGTTTCATGATTTTATGAAGAAAAAGTGTAGACAACGAAAATAATTCTAAATTTCTATTTTCACTTTTTTCTTTGTAAGATTCTGAAAACAGAAAACACTAAAAAAGATATCAGAAACCAATAGAACCTCTGGATATTACAATCTGCGTACAGCTATGTGGTATACCCATCAATGTAATTTAGGCAGAACAAAAGCACAACAGGCCTACCTTCTACTCCTTCTTCAATATCCTCTAGACTGAAGATGGGCACAGTTGGATCAGCATGCTTGCTAGATTTTTTCTTGTCTGATCCATTCTTACTAGATTTAGAACTCTTCTTTCGCCTTCCGCCACAGAGAGAAGATAGCAACCCAGGCTTTTTATGCTTCGGTTTAAGAGGCGGTTCATAACCATATAAAGCTGTCCTGTTAAAGACACATCCCGTACCCACATATACAGGACCTTGGATTCCATCCAAACCTCTCAAGTTTATCTATTTAGAACTTTTAAGTTAGTCAATCATATACTCATATGTATGTAAAGCACAAGGATGACACAAGACAAGAAGTAAAAGCATTATTAGAAAATCAAACAGTATGAAAAAGACACCTACATCGAAGAAAACAGTGTTACGATTGGCATATCGATCATTCCTATCAATACCATCAAACCTCTGTGGAAACTGTACATAGCAAACATATTTCCCAAGATTGGGATCCATCATAAAGCACATAGCTTCCCGCAAGGCCTTGCTGTTGTTTATGTAGTGATCACAATCGAGATTCATTAAGAAAGGTCCATTAGTTAGGACAGCAGAAACCCGAACCTGCACAGGCAATAATAATTACTACCAGTGAGATTAGAAAAGAACATGAGAGTAGATAATGTAACTTCCCAATTTTCTGTTGTAAACCACTCACCAATGCGTTCATTGCACCGGCCTTTTTGTGATGTTGAAACCCTGGACGCTTTTCACGAGAAACATAGACTAATCTTGGAAGTTCATTACCTTCAGAGTCGAGTCCTCCGCTTTGACCTAAGAAAACCTGAAGATACAGAATTCAATTTTGGTGAACATCTTGCTCACATGGACCCAAAAGGTTTTGATAATAAGGGCAAATATAATACATATACATATTACATGATTTCCATTTTAGTGCAGGAAAACATAACAAGATAATGGGGCAAAATATGCATGAATTCATATACTACTAAATGAATCCCCAAATCGTAGTTGGGCACATGCCCTCAATACCTTGCACTTGAATCCATCTCTACTCACAAGTAATACACTATAGTAAGTTAGAAATACAGATAGTCATATACAATTCACATGTACAATATTTAGAACAATTGCATGCTCATAACTTCATCATCTATTCCATTGGCATAGACAATAACCCCGAAATAACTCCAAAACTAATAAACAAAAAAGCATTAGTTTTGAAGAAAGTCATCTTCATAACAAAAACTCAACTGGCCAATAAAATAAATATGAAAACTACCTGGATCATTCCAGGATGGTCTCTTGTGTTATTTCCAGGCCATGGCGTGCCATCTTGCATCACCCATCCTTCTTCGGGAACTTTCTGTGCCTTTGAAACAAGTCCGTTAATGCGAACTTTAAATTCTTCATATTCTCTCTGGAAACAGAACAGGAAAGTAAAATTAAAAGATGCTCTTCCACAACCCAACTCTCATGCAAGTAGATCACATACATACCAAGAAAGCGAATAAGTCAATTACACGAGATACACACTTACCTTCATTGCTCTGCGATCCTTGACAAACGATGGCTGAACCTTATCTTTCAAGTAGTCAATCTTCTGTGCAAAATACCACTCAGGTGCACGGGGTTCAATGTTATACTTCTTGCAGAAAGGAACCCATTTCCTTGCAAATTCTGATGTCTCGGCAAGTGCTTCAAATGTCAACATAGCAGCACCATCATCAGACAGATAGCATGAGACCTTATCCACTGGGTAGTCAACTGCAAGAATTGACAATATAGTATTGGCAGTAACCAGTGGAGGCTCCTTTAAGGGGTCGACAGTACTGACAAAAATGTCAACAGCTGCTAGCTGAGACGGTTCTCCTTCTCTGTCATATCTGCAACTCACATGGACTCTTGATTAGAAGAATCTCAAATTGAAAAAATAAACACTAAACGCAATGTATTTGTACAATAAATACATTGCGCTTAAGTCTAGGAAGGACCTACCTTAGTGCAAGCCTATCAAGATATGTTTCACGGTTTACAGGAAGCCACTTGGGGAATTGATCCAATATCCATGATATAGCAAACCAAATCTCACATATAACTGATATTAACCACAATGCAAATGCATTGGGCACTGGGTTTGTTATACGGTAGTGCAAGAACATGCAGAGGATGACCAGCCGTAGAATGATGACCATACGATATGGATTAATCCTAGACGATGGAATCGAAACCTTCCTTGAAAGTGGTTGCCGAGCTTCATCATTCCTTCATAACAAAGAAAATTTATCTCACATACAATAGACAAGATTGAATGGCACAGATAATTACATATCATGTAGATTACCAAACCATCCTTATGTTAATTGTCATACTGCATATTAAAATATGAAATTCTTAGAGTGAACTACCATTTGGCCCTCAAAAAATTATAAATGAAACACTTACAACAAGGAATCATCAACAAGCACATCAGTACTAGCATCAATATCTCCAGCTCCTCTTTCAGAAGCAGATTGGCCTGTGCTCATTGGAACAACATTCTTTTCTTGCTTCATCTTCCAGCCATCAACTCTTTCTTTCCAAGCTACATTGCCCAACCCTGGATCCCCACCCCTAATATTTGCTGCAAAATAATATCCATGAACCACAAATCACTATAAGACAGCAAGATAATGAACAATAACAATTACAGTTTATCAGAAAGAGCAAGAGATATACGAGATTGATTAACATCAGATGAATATGGAGTATGATGGATAGTACGCTTCCCACCACCAACTCCAGGAGATGCCATTGAGAGCCTCTCAGGTGAAGCTGCGGATAACTCACCAGAGACCTGAAATTGAACTAGTAAGTGGATAATTTGTTTTCAGTGTGGAATGGGTAGAGATGAAAACAAAAGAAATGTAGCAAGATAAACACCTCTTGTCCACTGGTCAGCAAGGGAATGTGGTTGTGAGAAACTTCCTTATCATAATTTGGAGCACCACCCTCTGCTCCTCGGCCATATGTCATGTGCCAGCTCAACATGCGCTCTGAAATCTTTGTCTTTTGGTTTTGATTTTCTGAATCATAATTGAAGTCACTAGAAACATCATCAGCACCAACATCCTCTTCCCTGTCTCCAAGAATGGCAGGGCTTCCTGTAATCAATTAAATAAGAGGTAAGATTACCAATTAGAGTCAAAAGTAGAGGTACTGATGAAAATGAAAGGATTTTGCACTTTGGACGCACTGGAGCAAGAAACAAAATTCAATGTAGCTGTTTTGTGATACTTTAATGCAGATTACAGTTGCACTACATGGAGGCAACAAGCAGAATAAGTTAATCACTACAAATCCAGTTAATTCAAAACCCTGCTGAATCCTTTCACATAAAACAAAACACAGATGCATGTCAAATAGGTAAGGGAAAAACAGCCACTATTACTCAAGGGCCAAGGTAATCCCCATTATAGTTCAAACCATGGTATAAATGAAATATTCTAGAAACTTCCATCCAGTTAGCAGATTTTGTTTAGTCTAGAGCTAGTCTATGCAGTACATGGATAAACCCTATCCGATAGCAGAAAAGATATATTCTTGCATCTGGTTCATTGAAAGTGGTCTACTATTCAAATTGCTTCCAAGCATACTGCATATCTTTTTAAGTATAAAAGTTTCTTTTGCTACAAGGTAGGACATTATTATCATAATAAAGAAAGAAATTTGTTAGGAACGTTGGCATCAAAGGTAGCATAGCATGGCTACACAAACCATCAGTATTTGGGGAAGACATTTTTATAAATAAAATAATAAAAGATAATGTGCTGTACACTGAATGTAAGGCTAGACCTGACTTTACATGAGTGCAATGCCACCCATTTGTTTAATTTATTGAAGATTTAAGCGGCTTGCTATGCTAAAAATCTTTTGCACAGTTGTGACATATGAATGAAGAATGGTGAGAATTAACACATACAATAGGTAGCACAATGGAGATTTCATTTTTCACCTTTGTGCCTCTTGTAGCGAGTTTTGCACTGGGGGCAGCACTGGTTCCCATCCTTCCTTTCATACTCGTAACAAGGCCTGCACACAGGGAACGCACAAACACTGCATGCGACAAATGATTCACCATCCACAGTCTTCCCAACATTATCACCACAAATTTGGCACACTTGCGCACCCAAAGCTGTAATTGGCTTTGCCTGAGTAATACCAAAAACCAAAGACATAATTAAAATGTTATTTAATCAAATATCATTCGATCACCAATAATTGCACTGCAAGAAAACAACTTAAAGTGTTAAAATAGTTGGACTCATAATAACATGTAATAAAATATCATTCAATAACTAATAGTTGCACCAAAAAAAGTGGGAAAAAATATAAGATGTCTGAGGTAACAATTGCCCACCCCTGCTTCTCCTTCTGACTCCATAGGAACTCTTCACTAAAGCTCTTCCAAGATGATGTCAATAAGGGATCAAATGCTTTGTTCAAGCTTAAGGTACACACACATTACTTAATAGCTTTTCTGCACTTTCTAATGATAGCTTAGAAGATCAATTGTAAATATTCCTCTCTTTTGATCCACTGCTACAGCAGAATATGCTCCTTTTTTTCTGTAGAAACATTTAAGCTATTAGAATAGAAAAAAGCTAGCTCCAAAAAAAGTATTCATATAAAATACTTCAACAGTTTATAAAGTGAGAAAAAGAAACTTTTAGCTCTTAAATTCTGTGTTTCGTTTTTTCTTCTTCTTTCTACGTTTTTTCCCCTCTCTTTAAAAAGTGGAATCTTCCCAATGTATGAATGAGATATCAAAGAACTTTCCGCACAAACAAAAAATTAATAAATAAATAACGGTTTTTCTATTTCCCTTGATAAACAAGAATGATCAACAGTTAACAGAAATCTCAACCTTGGTTTTTGTTAGAAACTTAGGATTTAGGAACAGAACAATTACACATTTCTCACCTTTCTCACACTGAAATTGCAAAATCCGTTATGAGAAAACTTACCATAAAAAATCAAATAAAAGCACTCTTCTTCTTCCACGAGTTTCCACTGAAAACAGGGGTAGATCACCCAGAATTTGAACAAAACCTAGACGAATTTCTTGTACAATTAAACCCAAATAAACCACAAAACACAAAAACCCCACTCAACAGTTCACAAAAGAGGAAAGAGAAAGAGAACGGCACAAAATCAGGAACCATCAACAGCGAGAAAAATGAAAAACATAAATGTCAGAATCAGAACTGAACAGAAACACACAAACAAATGAGGAACAAAAACACTTTTCAAAGAAAAAAAAAAAGAAAAAGAAGAGAGAGAAGCAATGAAGAACTCTCTTACTCACAGTGTATCTCTATCTATTTATCTCTCTTCATAGCCACAAAAAGCTTGAAGCAATGGTTTTCAGTGTGCCAAATTGTGTTATAGCTGTGAATGAATAACAATAATGATAATAATGAATTAAAACGCTAAAGACTTAAAGCAAACGAAAGCGACAATGCAATTAGTACAAAACCTACCGACACCTTTTCACGCGCCATAGAAAGAGACACACTTGTTATGGCTGAAGAAAAGATAATCACAATTCACAAGGGTTCTTAGCTTTGTGTATCAAATACTCAAACATTTATCCTCCAACAATGATTCCGTAAGAACAAAAAATCTAAGCATTAAACAAAATGTTATCCTTAAAAACTGAGTGGAATAAATTATTGCTACTAGTACCAGTGAGATTTAATGGAATTTAATAATTTATAAATAATTATTTATCTGAGTCAGTTTATGACAAAAGGAACAATTTTTGTTATTTTTTATTGAAGGGGTTGTCTCGTTGTTGGGAATTTTTGGAAGTGTGGATTGACCAAGTGAGTGACGATGCTTGGGACAATGTTAACGTTACCTGACTGTATCCAGTGTGACGTGATACAGCGTACAATTTAATAAAACAAAAAATTACACTTATTTTGGATTTTTTCCATAAATAAA
The DNA here is from genome assembly GCF_014773155.1 of Arachis stenosperma. Taxonomy (NCBI): domain Eukaryota; kingdom Viridiplantae; phylum Streptophyta; class Magnoliopsida; order Fabales; family Fabaceae; genus Arachis; species Arachis stenosperma. The sequence goes on from NC_080384.1 coordinate 45,243,311, forward strand.
TTTAAAAAAAAACACAAAATTTATTTGTTTTCCCTAAAGCCTAAAGCAAAATTAAATACACCAATGTCCTCTTGATATATTGAATAAAGTATTTTTTATCTCAAATTTTTTTAAATTTTTTTTAAATTACTTTTAATATTTAATTCAATTTAATTTTATTCTAATTTTAAAAATAAATTTTAATTTTATCTTTATTGCTAATTTTTTAACACTCAAAATTATTCCTCTTTTTTTTGTCTCTCTCACTCACCCTCACCCTCACCCTCACCCTCACACTAATTAAGGGGGTGGGAATCACAATCCTATTTGCATATATTCAATTCGATCCAGTAAAATTACTAACTCGATCTGCTGCGGGTAAGGTTAAGCACATAGTGGATTGATCGAATAGGGTGTGGATTGAGTGTTAAACCAAAAACCTTTCATTAATATAAAAAAATCTTTTTTCATTAAGTCAAGATCTTCCATGAAACTTTTACACTTTTATTTTTATAAAAGTCAAATTTATTTAGTGATATATCAATACCAAATTACAACTCCAAGATCTCATTAAATTATTGAATATTATTTTTTTTTATGAGACACAGATAAGGTCAGATACCCGCGGATTAAAGGTAGATAAGGTTAGAATTGACATGTTATAAACCTGCGAATAAAGTAAGGTTTAGTTTTAGTGAAAAAATAATCCGCAAGTAAATTTAAGGTTGAATTTAAACCTTATCCTACCACATTCATTACCACCTCTACTCATTCTCTCTCATCTTCTCGTTCTTTCTCTTGTGTTGTACATGAGTGCTATTATCATCAAAAGTTGAGTGATGAAGACAACCATGATGGCCAAGAACAAGTGTGAGTAGTTGGGCGTATTCAATCCCAACCCTTGGTTCTCTTTTTTGTGCTGGGTTTTACATCTACAATATTCTTAAATACTATCGCATTTTTTAAGAAGACGACGAGCAATCACAAAAACATAGTTAAAAGTGGAAATTTCAGACTCACGGATACCCACTTTGCCCTACCTAGTTGGGATGGGTAATTATCCAACCCAATGCTAGGGGAATTATTGGCAGTGTGGGATTTTGGGCGGAATGGGATCAGATTTAAAAAATACCACTTCATTGTGTATGGATGTGTATAAAATAATTTGATTCATTGTTGATTGTTAAAAAATTAACAATAAAAGTAAAATTAAATTTTATTTTAAATAATTTTAAAAAAAAATTAATACGTTAGCAACAAAAACATACATTACTCATGCATATTTATATAAATCGTGTTAAGAACTTAAGATACTATACTCATGGAGCTTTTTTACGCAAATAAAATAAAAAGAAATTAAAATTATATGTTTTTCCTAAGTCGAAATCAAATACATGAATTTTCTCTTTCAATATTTATAAAATCGTCCTAAAGTGCCCAACTTTAGATTAGACAATATCCTAGTTTATATTTAAAAATTTATTTTTTATTTACTAGTAAATTGCGCTAGACTGCTGACTTTTATTTATTGGCTAATTTTTTTTGTTATGGAAGTAGAAGTGGTGATATACTTTAACATGGCAATTTTTTGTGTTTTTTAAATCTGTAAAAGTACACAAATCGAAGGGTCCGATTTCTGTACCTGAAATTTTTTAATTTTTTTTAAACACAAATCGGACGGTCCGATTTGTGTACTTCAAAATTTTTTTAACACAAATCGGACGGTCCGAGTACAGGAATCGGACGGTCCGATTTCTGTACTTTTTAAAAATCGGACGATCCAATTTGTACTCCGTACATTAAATCATTCCACATTTTAGAAAAATACCACAGTTGATCACAATTTAAAAAAATACCATTGTTAATTCAATATTAAAAATAAAAAAATGTTATTTTTACACGTAAATTCTCCTCATCCAAAAAATTTACACTTTTTGAGTTTAAGCACAATATTTTTGTGACGATTTACACTTTTCTTGTTAAAGTATAGAGGATTGGGACGATTAATGTTTGAATTGCAAAAGCTCATGATTTGTGACAATTTATGTGAAAGAGTGAAGTACAATAAGATTTCACGATTAATGTTTCCTCTATTGCAGTGCCATAGAATACTTGCCTGAGCAAAAAGCACCACTATAAAAGTTAAAAGGACAGAGAAGAAAGTTTTAGAAGGCAGCAACAGAGGAGTTAATGGTGATTCACGAAGGAGTTAAAGGCAGCATATAATATCGGCGGAATTATTGCATTTGAGGAGTTTACTGTATCCTTCAAGATAGCAGGTGGTGAAGAAGACATATACCACTTAAATAGTATTGCGTTGATCGTTGGATTTTTTTATGGTGAAGTTGGTTTTTATTTCTTTCTATATGACTACTTATTGATAAATTTTTTTATTTTAATAATTATAAATATTTATAATAATATTGTTGGTATATAGATTTTTTTATGTTTTTTGTATGTCCTTATATTATGTTTGTTGTTATAGTTTTGTTTTTTTTTTGTTTTTTTGTATGTTCTTATATGGAAAAGTCTAGGGGGTCAGCAGTTTTATTGAATTTTGGCCAGCATGTAACCAGCAGGGGAAGGTGAGCCATTGGATGAAATCTTATATCAATCTCACACCATCAAATCATCATTGATAGCTAGTTGATGGCTAACAATCACAAAAATTACTGACCCCCTAGCATTGCTCTTCTTATATTATGTTTGTTGTTGCGTTATGAATATGCAATTTGTGTGAATATCTGACTAAAATATCTCTGGCTAAAATATTTGATTTTTTATTTAAAAATAACATATTTAATTCTTTATTTAAAGTTGGATAAATATCTCTGACTAAAATATTAGTTATTAGTAATTGATAGATTTATATAATTTTAGTTATTTGTTTAGGAGATTGATATCTCGTTAGTATTTTGTGCTTAAAATTTTGTGAGGATATTGTTGTTGTTAAGTTATTGGGATATTAACATTTTATTTTTTACTAATTTATATTGTTTTATTTGTTATAGTTATCTTTGTTGATATTGAACCATTATTTGAGCATTTTGTTGCGGTTTTATTAAGACTTATTCTAATTATGTTATTAGGTTTAATGATTAATGGTTTAAATTGAATGAGTTACTGCTCACCTTTCACCTATTGTTAGAGAATTGTGTGAAAAATAAAAATAAAATTAAAATTAAAATTGATTATTTATTTTAATTATTTTTTTTAAATGATATTATCATCGGATTTATCGTGAGAATAATTCGACGGTAATAGTACATGAAATAATATTTTTTTGTGCCAACAATATTGTTTGAAAAATCTGTCGGTAACCAATTAGTTTTTTCGAACTAGTAATCCATTGCAGATTTTGACGGTAATTACTAGACAAAAAAAATCTACGGTAATCATTTAGCGGCGAGGTTTATACCGTCTAATTCATTCCAACGGCAAATTCGACGGCAATTTAATTATCGTTGGATTTTAATTGGTTTTACGACGATAAATCCGACGATACTCAATATTTTTCTTGTAGTGTCTTCTTTCAACTATCTATTTTTATCTATTCAATTAAGGGAAAAAACTTCGACTGCAATGGTCAATAAGGTGTATTTGCACTTGAAATAAATTCAATCTAACATATTAATTAATGTTACAATATTAATTATATCCGATGATATTAAATTTAATAACTTTTTTTACCAGTCACAAACTTAGAAAAACACCACTAACTCATGATGGTAAAGAACAATATTGTATATAATCATTACTAAATAAAGTAACCTAGCAAAAAATATGTCGTTCGAGATACATTTACATAATATAGAGGAATGGTTAACTACCAAAAAATCTCCCAAAATATTCTGTCATTAACAAAGTGACCCCATTTTTTGTATCGACAAAAATACCCTTTAATAATTTAAAAACGCACACGAAACACCCATCTATCAAGAGCAACGTTCTCCGTTAACGTGAATATTTGATGTGGCAAATAGAAAAGCATATGTGGCTAACAGAGTTGCCTAGCTAGCAACTTATTCCTAAATTCCCAAAATTTTTAACCCTAATCCCCAATTTTCAAAATAAAAAAGTCATCTCTATGAAGGTGGTTTCCAGCAATGGCAGATAGGGTGTTCTCTCTCCTTCATCTTCTTCCATTGTGCTTTCTCTTTCTCTCTTCTCTATCTTCTTATCTTCGTACTTTTCTCATTCCTCTTCTTTTTTTATCGATGTCTTTCTCTCTTCTGTGTAGTTCTTCTCTTTCTTTTATGCATCAATGGTGGCTCTTCCATTTTTTGTGTGAGCTCCTTCTTCTTTTTGATGCCACCTTCCTCTTCTTTTCCTCCCGACACCGAGTCTTTATCACCTCTTTCCAGTGTTATCGAAATATAATTAGTATTTTGTTTAAGCACTTGCAATAAAAATTGTGATTTTGGTATTAGAAATTGAGAATTTTTTGTGAAGAAGGTTTTGGAAGCTTTGGACAAGAGTGGGGTTGGGAATATGAGAAATTTGGGATCTTCATCATGAATAATTTTGAAATTGGGATTTGGTATAATTAAAATTTGTAAAATTAGTGGTTTGAATTAGAAAAATTAGGGTTTTAATTTAAAGTTGTGCATGTTCTATTCTTTAATCTAATATTTGTTTTTGTTCTTTTTCTGTAATTTTGAAAAGAAGTATAGTGACGGGCTGTGTTGATAGTCAGGAGTTGAGAGAGGAAAAATGAGTGTGAAGAAGTGAGAGAAGAAAAGAAGAAGAGAATAGGGGGAATGGTGCTGCGACAGTGGTAGTTCGCCGGTAGATCTGTCACGGGTGACATAGGTGTTGCGGATGCGTGAGTGAGTGAGTGAGTGAATTAGTGGGTGGGTGAGTAAGAGAAGAGAAAGGGAGGAGAGAAAATTGGGAAAGAAGAGAAGAGTGTGTAGGCCAAGTCATTCTCTCGTTTGTCACCTCAAACATTCACGTTAACGGAGAATATTGTTCTTGACGGTGTACCAAAATCAGATGCAGGCCAGTGGCAGCAGCATTGCTAGAGGGGCACCGACATCACCACCTAGTTCGCCGCATCAGTAGGACCAAGAAAATGACGACTATCATGATTTTTAGTGATTAGAGTTTTTGTTCTAGAATATTTCATTATATTTTATTTATTTGATTTTTAATTTTTTTGTACACTTTATATTTAATTCAACTTATTTGGTTTCTAATTTAGAATTTGACTACTAATTATGCAAAAGATAAATTTAAATAAAAAAATTTAACCACCTATTATGTTTAAAATAAAATAAAATAAAAACTTAATTTATCAAGAAAAAAATCCGATAGTAATTAGGCGGGAAAGAATATAGTAGAGTGCCAAAATTACTGGTGGAAATTTTCCTTCCACTGGTAATTAAATAGTTTTTAGGTAAAGAATTCATCGCAAAATCCGATGATAATTGGTTACCGGCAAATTTATACCGTCAGGTTAGTTCCAACAAAAAATTTACCGATAAATATATTATCGATGAATTATTTCGTTATTCTGTCGGTACTCAATATTTTTTTCTAATGGGTGTTTCGTGCACGTTTTTAAATTATTAAATAGTATTTTTGTCGATACGAAAAATGGAGATTATTTTTTGCCAATGATAAAATATTTTGGGGATTATTTCTGTCGGTGATATAGAATATTTTAGGAATATTTTTTGTGGTTAAATTGATGAGTAATCTTTTTTTTTTATCTTTTTAAAAATCTAAAACTAAACAAGATATCTCAATTCTACATATTTTAATACTCTCATCTATCAAATAAATAATTTAAATTAATCATTTTGATAACAACATACATGCATTTTTGTGGTCAATAAAGCTTAAGCTAAGAAAATATACTAAGAATTACAAAGAATTTTCACTCGGTATATATTTTTTATTAATTATTCTTATAGTTTGATATCCGAAAAGGAAAAAAAATTCATTTTTATTTTTTTCCATATTATAGAAAAAAAATTAAACTTAGATTTATATTTTAAACTATTACTTAAGAAAAATAAACAAAAAAATTCGTGACACTTGAATATCACATTTCTTTAGTAAATAACTTACCTGTATTTGGTATTTAATATATTTTATTTAAAACATAATATTATAATGATTATTATATGGACTAAGATGTTACAAATTATTTTTTATATTGAGGTGAGAATGGTGTTTTCTTATGATCATGGGATATAAAATTGTTAATATCAAATGTGGTATTGTTTGATTTAAAATGTAAAAATTGGATTTTTCAATTTTTGGGAGAACAAAAATTGGACTCTTTGAATTTGTAGAGACAAAAATTGGACCATTTGATATATGAACTTCAAAATAAAAAAATTACAACAAACAAAATAAAGTCTCTAATTTAATATTAATTTTTTGAGTATATACTCATTTTGGTCCTCAAAGAATTTTGGACCAGACACTTTAGTTTCCAATTAAAATTAATTACTCGATTGGTCCCTAACAATTAATTTCGTCAATCTCTTAGGTCATTGGCTCCGTCAATTCTAACGGAAGACAAAAATGGTCCCTGACAACTATAACAGGGGACAAAATGATCCCTGACAACTCTAACAAGGGACAAAATTATCTCTAACTCTTTTATTCGAAAACGACACTGTTCTTCTCTAATTTTTATCATATCTCGCATAACCCTAACATTCATACTCTCCTTCTTCATCTTTATAGTCTTCTTTTCCATCTTTTCCTTCTTCCTTTTTAGCTCCAAAATTAAGTCATGGTGTAATTGCCATACGTGTCGCATCTACCTCAACATGTCATGGACCACACACTTCCTAAATCTCTATGATTGGTACATCCACCTCCATTGCACTTCACCCACCAGAAGCATCCACTTCCACGTTCTCGATAACATCACCTCCAACCCTGACAACGTCCACGACATCCTTAAGACCAAGTTCTGCAACTACTTCAAGGGCACACCTTTTTTCACTCTCCGGCAAGCAATATAGATTGTTGGACATTAGGACATCATGAGAAGATTCTTCTTCGACATCGTATGTAAATTCTCATTTGAAATAGACACTGAGTGCTTCATTCCTTTTATCTCAAAGTCCAAGTTGGCAGACAGCTTTGACCTCACATCCAAACTATCAATACAACAAGTAATGTCGTCGTTGCCTCTCATATGAAAACTAAAGTGATTACTGAACATTGGTTCGGAGAAGAAGCTGAAGGAAGCGATCAAAGTGGTGGACAACTTGGTGATGGAGATGATAGGGCAGAGGGGGGATATGACAACGATGGCGACGAGTCTTAACAATTCAGACTCACTGTCTAGATTCATGGGATCCATCGAAGACGACAAGTACTTGAGAGACATAGTCATTAGTTTCCTGAGTATGAATTGGTTGAGAACAAGTTGAGAATTTTTTTTCTTGTAAACATTAAAGTTGTAGAGTGTGCATTGTGTAGCTTGAAGTTACAGTGTTAGATTGTTAGTGTTATGCGAGATATGATGGAAATTGGAAGAGAACAGTGTCGTTTCCGAATAGAGGAGATCAGGAACCATTTTGTCCCCTGTTAGAGTTGTCAGGGACTATTTTGTTCTCCGTTAGAGTTGACGGAGTAAAGGATCTAAGTGATTGACGGAGTTAATTGTTAGGAACCACTCGAATAATTAATTTTAGTTGGAAACTAAAGTGTCTTATCTGAAATTTTTTGAAAACCAAAATGAATATATACTCTAATTTTTTTTTCTTATAAAGTAATCAGACTATCCGATTATATAATCCCATACTAAAAAAATAACTTATGCAAAACCAACATAATTAAATTATATACTGTCTTTATTCATAATAAAAATTTAGTCCTAAGATGGTTTTCAGTGTACTGTTTAATAATATTTTTACGGAAAAGCTATTATTTTGTAATCATTTCTTTGAAAAATTGTCATTTTCAACCATATAACAAAAATGATAATTTACATACGCTATCAAAACCATTATTTTGGGAATTGAAAAATTAGTCAAACAATTGGTTAATTGATCTATTTTTTAACAGTTAATTAATTTAAATTAATAAATATAAAATTATTTTTTTATAGCATGCCAAAGATTAATTTGCCAGAAATTTAAGCTCCATTTAAAAGTCTATTGTATATACAAAGAGAAATTCAAATTTCTGACACGTACTTAAGTGAACAAGTAAGAAGACCATTCGACTAACCCAAGTTGATTATATAAATATATATTTTACAAAAATGTTATTTGAACACTAAAATTAGCCACCAAAATCAGTCACTATGTGTACACAAATACATGTATTGTTTAACTCATTCTCAATATGTATTTTATATTTCAACATATATTTTATATTAGTAGCTGATTTTAGTGTACGCTTAGTTGGTTATTTTAGAGTAATTACCCAAATCAGTCCATGAAAATTTTAAAAGTGGACACTTTATTCTCTAAGAAAAACTAATACACAAAAATATCCCTAATATTTTTCTCCGGCAGACAAATCAATCCCTGACTTGCTTTCTTTGATTATGCTCGACAAAAAATGCAGTAGCACGTTTAGACACCACGTAGACCATTATGTGTCAGGGTGACATAAGTGGATGAATAAGTCCATGTCCTTGTCATCAGAACTACGTCATTTTTTCTGTAGCGCCCTGGCCTCCTCGTATTTGTTCTTTGAAAATAAAAAATCCTACGTTGTTCAAATTCTAAAATTGGGCGTGTTCCAAATGGAAAGTAGTGGAGGAGACTTGGCCGCCACGGAGGGAGATTTGTCCATAAAAGCGCTGGGAATTTGGGTTTAAGTAAAGGAATAACACCCGGAATGCTTATTCGATCTTTTTGCAATTATATCCAAATCCGTCACCGTCATGAATCCAAGAAAGTTGTTCTTTGGGTATCCAAGGTATATGATAATCAATGCTACTCTATTGTTAGACTCGAATCATTTGGATATAAAATCTTGTGAACACAATGGGGGTTTGTACGTTGCGGGAAAAACAATCCTATATTGCAAGTTCTTTGCGTGGGTTGACATGATTTTTAACCTCAATGCAAGGAATGTTGGTTTGAAAGAAGTCGTTGTTGTTGATGATTTGGTTGGTGGTTTTCGAGAGACTTTCTTGGAGTTGCAAGTGAAGGATTACTATATGTTCATAACACGTAGCGGAAAAAAAGAAAGTAATCCTAGATATCTATTTTGTGCTTAAACTTTATTCCAATAATATAATTTATAGATTAGATCTAAATACCTTTAGATGCTTTCGTAAAAACTTTATTCTTCAATTGTATGAAGACTCTATGTGTATATGCACCGAGACCAACTTTTGCTGTCCACTCCTTGACCGATGGATATCTTATCTAAATTGAGAAACCTCTTGCAACTCTTTGTATACCATAAAATTCTTCTCCAAGAATTAGGCTCACATATGTTTATGTGTGTAGAGGTAAAAGAATAAAATTCTTGTGTTTTATTCTCCTGTATTTTCTGTACTCTTGGCATACATATATATAGTATGAGATTTGTTATTGATTTTAAATTTTAATCTCAATTCAAATTTAAATCATATCTTGAAATTCTAAATTTGAATCCTTCAAATTTATGAATCATATCATAACTCAATTTGAAATAGAATCAGTTAGGATCTCATTCAAATTTAGAAATAGAATAACTAATTATTCTCAAATCTCATTTAATATTCTCAATTATCATACTATTATATTCTTTGTGCTAGCAAATAATGTAATAATATTCCATTTTGAATTAATATAATTATTTATTTGATCGAATCAAATAATAATTAAATAATTCTATAGCAAAGATTATAACACTCGTTAGTGTGTGACCCCATAGGTTCAATACTAAGCGGGTAGTAAATTAGTTATACTAAATTTACTAATCAAGGTTGGCGTCTAGCAACACTCCTCAACGATCCGATAGTATGAAGTAATATATTTTTACTAAGAACCTTAGAATAACAAAGTATAATTCTTTCCATCTTTCCACCTCTTGGTTAACCCTTAGAGTATGGTTTAATTGCCAAACTCTAAATTGTTACCATTATTATAATGAACTGCGAATGACTTAAGAAACTCATTTCTTCATTCATTCAATCCCCTTGGCCAAGGTTTTATTCTTCTCAGTCATTTTGATCATGGAGCTCAAACTCTTTACCGAGAGTTGACAGATTCTTTATTCACTAATTATTAATTCTATAAGTATTTAAATCATACCTAATATCCATTCAACTAGTACCCCAGGGTATTAGGTGTCCGTAATCAAAGTATAATAAATACATTATTAATTACTATGACAGTCGCAGGTCAAAGGAAACTCTATTATCATGTTTATCTTGAGAATATCCTATTGACAAATATGCGGTAATTATAACTATTAGAAATTCTCAAAGTGAGTCAGTTCAATTGTCATATCTCTATATGCACCATCTATATATATAATTTAATAAATGAGATCTATTAATCTTCATCCAATGAAAACTATTTTATATATATATTGATCTTTCCAGATTATTAATGTCATTTTTTAATAATCCGATGAACAAGAACAATTTAGATTAAATTATAAAAGATTTATATCTCAATATTATGATCACTATCACAATGATAAATCTCTAAATTTAATCAAGGACCTTATTATATTAACATTTTAATATAATAACAATATCAAATTATTTGACACATGCTTGATTGGATTGTGGTCATACTATTTATTCCCAATAGCAAGACAAGGTGGTTACATTAGAGAACAATCAAAATGCAGCCGTGAAGAAAGACTGGAAAAATAATTACTTTAATGTGTACTTATTGGTTAGGTTTATTGTGTTAGTTTGTGTAGTTGTGTTCAATTGTTCTACAAAATCTTATATTTGTATGTTTCGTTTGAATTTATGAATGAAATCAAACTATTATGTATATTGTGTAATTTTTAGAGTGTTTTTGTTTAGTAAATTTGTGTTGAATTCATAGAAGTAGTTGCATTATGTTCCGAAACAAACATAAATCAGAAGTATATCTTCTAATTAGCTATCATAGGTAACTAAGCAATGAACCAATACATGAATTAAGAAAAAACACCATTGAGTACTGTAATTGAAAACATATTTAGTCTTACATTCAACACCACAAATCCATGAAAGATAACAACAATAGAAAAGAAATATGCCAATTTCATGCAAGGCAGTAGCATGAGCAAGTGTGGAGTAGTTTCTCATTGCTTCTTTCTAGGAGCCTTGAATCCTGGATTCGGGATGAACTGAAACATTCTTGACATTGTACCTTTATTAGCAGTAGTCATTGTTTCTGTCGAGACCCTATCACTACTTCTAGGAGGTGGGATACGTGGTAGAGTGCTTGGCTATGCTGGTGATGGTGGGAAATGATGTGGTCTAATGATAGGCAGCTTAAACTCTTGCATGTGGTAGAACATTGGATTCCAACGCAGGATTCTGTAAATTGCACAAACCAAAAAATGTAGTTATTATATACTCTACTAAAAGAGAAACACAAGATTGCAATTTTGCAACAACTTACCACATTTGGAATTGAGTTAATATTAGGGTTAGGGTTGGAAGTGAGTCGAGCTAGACCAAGCTCAAACTCGGCTCACGAAAATTAAGCTTGGCTCATAGTTAGACTCATTAACAATCGAACATATTTTGTGAGCTCAAGTTCGGCTCAACAAAAGTTCACAAGCTGACTCAAATAATAGGAACATAATCTATAATTCTATATCAATAAATTATAACTTATATATATATTAAAAATATAAAAAATGATAAATTTTATATATTGTCTATCTATCAATTGTGTGTGTGTATATATATATATTAAATTATGAATACGCATATCCTATATGCATTTAATCTATATTTTTAATATTATATATATAATCGAGCCAGCTCACAAGCTAATGAGTTGAGCTTATTCAAGTTCAAGTTCGGTTCATTTAATTTATGAGTTTAATTCCAAGTTCAAGCTCAGCTCGCCAGCTTACGAGTTCAGCTTATCGAGCTATTAACGAGTCGAGCTCGAACTGACTCATGAGTTAGCTTGACTTACTTTCAACCCTAATTAAGGTGAAAAGCTTGAGTCTAACCAGTATTTTAACCACCATTTCGAAATAGTAATAATATATGGTTCAATAGATGTCCAAATCAAACCACCAAGGGAACTAAAACAAAAATAGATCTGTCCTTGAAAAAATTTAAAATAGTCATTTAATTCCTGAGAAAATTTCAAATAATCATATTCAGTCCCCTCGATCAATTTGGTTCATGTTATATGTGAGGTTGTAGTGCTAATTAGGAAACATGGATCTCACCTGCGCCATGGTTAGAGGTTTCAGAACCGGTTCCAGCACCAAACCATTTGAGTATGAGGCATCATGAATGGTAACGATTAATGAAATGTGGAATTTGATCAACGTTGGTGACGATGGTAATGTGGGAGATGAATGTTTCAACGTGGTATGGCTTTTTCTGTAAAAAACTGAACATAGGTGGGTGTATAGGATCTTTTACCCTGATATTAAGTGAAATATACGAGAGAAGAGAGACTTTTCATATCCCTCTCAAACGATGCGTTTCATACCACAGATACAAACGACATTGTTCTGTTGACTAGAAATTGAAATTATTTGTCCATCTGTGTCACCCTAACACGTAACGGTCCACATAGTGTCTAAACGTGCCACTTCATTATTTTATGTCGGGTACAAACGGAAAAAGTAAGTTAGGGATTGATTTGTCAGCTGAAAAAAAATCTTGGAGACGTTTTTGTGTATTAATTTTTTGAGATTAAAATATTTACTTTTAAAATCTTTAGAAGCTGATTTAAGTAATTACTCGTTCTGCTTTTTTTTATTTTAGAACTAACATATCTGATTATAACTTAGTTTGGTAAAACTTGTACTTTTCAAAAGTTGTAATATCTATATTTAATAAATTAAATTAAAAATGAGTTTTATTAAATACAAAACAACAATAAATATATTTAGTAAAATAAATTTAAAAATTTAAAAATATTATAATAAATATTAATATAAAAATTAAATTTAAATATTAATTAATAGATAAAATTATATTAACTTTTTAATTTTGATACAAACTAAACTTTTAAAAATTAATAAACAAAAAAAATTTTACTAAACCAAGCCTATACAAAGTCCAAACCAAGCCTATATCCTAGTGTACTCCTATTTTTTTTACAAAGACTACACATTCTCTTTGTTTTTTTTTTTTTTGGTCAGGAAGACTACACGTTTACACCTTCTCCTATCTACTTGAAACCCTGTTGGGCTTCACTAGAGAGATCGGAAACATGTATAATTAAAACCCACGGGCCCAAAATCGCTTCCATCAGGCCAGCACCACTCCGGAACAAAGGGCAACCGGCGGCGAACAGAGATCGACAAAGGCAATCTGAGTCGTCGAGGGAGAAGAAACATGGCTTCGTTTGGTTCTCTAAAATCCACGATATTCGAAAGAGAAGAGAGAAAACAGTGCGTATTTTTTCTTCTTTGTTCTTTGTTTTTGCGTCTTATTATTTTCTTGTTCTTTAGGGTTCCATAACGTGAATGTTTTTCAGGCAGTATCAGGCGCATATTCGAGGCCTCAATGCATACGATCGCCACAAAAAGTTCATAAAAGATTACGGTATGATGATTCCACATTTCAAGTGATAACTATACAGCTTCTTTTCAATTTGATTATTATTATTATTGTTGTTTTGCTTTGTTCTTCTTGATTGAATTGTGAAAGCAGGAATGCGTTCATCTTTAGTAATCTTTGATACTGTCTATTGCTTTATAACCAAGAAGAGTTTGTATTATTATGTGTATGTTTTTAAGAATTTAATTTGGTTGCCCAGTGTAAAAAAGTTTTATGAATCATTTGGTGCTTCATTTCCGTTATCTTAAAAGTTTTACAATACAAGAATTTTCTTGAGTGCTTGTTTAAGATTCTCTTTTAGTGAATAGAAATTAAACTTGATTTTTTAAATAGCACTTTCAAATAATTTTTATTTATAAATGGACAAAAGGAATTAATCAAATCATGAGCAATTTGATTTGGTTGGGTCCTTATGTCCTACAGGAAAATGGATGATGAACAGTCTCCTCCTCTGAGAAAGAAAGGAGGCTACAATCATCCTGAAATTTAAGTAAAACCCTGTTAGTGTTCACAACTTATTCTTATGTTTTTTCTTCTGGTGCCATTACCAATTCAAGAATAATGATGCTCTAGAGTTAAATTAGCTCGGTGTGTTTCTTCTTCTGTTTTCTGTGTTCTGTTAGTGGCAACTTTTAATTTGCTTCAATTTTCTGCTGGAAGTTTGATGTGAAACACCTTTCCAAAAAGTATTGATATTTGGTAGGGTATTGTAGTAAGATTTCTTCTATTGTTGCTGTTGTTTCTGGGAAGTTTTTGTAGCATTTCTGTGTAATGTAATCCTAAGTTCAAGTGCTCCACGTTATTTTATTTTATTATCTTGGTACTATTTCCAACAAGAGACTCTTCCTTATCTTAGATTTTTTATTTTTTATTTCTTGATATTACAGTTAGTTTCTACAGGCAAGATAAACCTTCAAATATAAAGTTGCCTATCAAAACAGATCAAGACACACTAAGAGAAGGATACAGGTAGGATTATCATATTCACAGCTTATATTAGCTAAAACTGTTCAGGCATTTTATTTTCTATCCTTATCATTTCTTCTCTCAACTTGTGTCATATGTGACTAAATCTTAATTCTGTTAGTCTAAATCTATTGCAAGATTCATACGCTCCGAGGAAGATGATATGGAATCATCATGGGAACAAAGGCTGGTGAAGCGTTATTATGATAAGCTTTTTAAAGAGTATCCTTTAGAAACTTTGATCATTTTCTGCTAAAACTGTATATACAGTAGGAGTGCTGGTTTATTTTATTTTATTTTTTTCAATTACTTTTTGTTGGATTCATATTATGAATTTGTTTTACTTATTTGTTAAAAAGATTGTTGAAAATGCAAATTTATTGAACTATTTCAACTTGAATTCAGATGGTTGCCTGTAATATATCAACATGTAATTCTTATACCAGGCCTTATATACACTTTTATTTATGAATGCTTATTTTACAAATCTTTATTTTTTCCACAATGTGACCATGAAGGTTGTTGTGGCCTTGAGCTTGTTGTTCACTTGTTTGTTATTGGTGAGAAATATTTATTTATTTATTTTTCTTTTACAATAAATTTATTAAATATACCATGAGTTTTGCTGTGAATTTTGTTGCACTTGTTGCCTTGTTTACCTTAAATCTTTTCAAGATACTGCCTTGCCGACATGTCGCAGTACAAGAGTGGTAAGGTAATTATCTGTAACGTATATTGTATATAATCTTGCTAGATTGTTGTGCCATTATGGTTGTTTATGTGTGGTAATCCGAAATTGGTCACTCTTCAATTGATTAGATCACCATTGGTTGAGCCCTTGACAAAAATTTCTATTTCTTTACTTCCTATATAGGCTATATTTCATATTCCTCCATATGAGTCAGTGTTTGTTTATCCATGTGAAGCAAACAGAGTGCACAGAATCAGTTCATGCTCATCCAATCTCATTGGACGTTTTTTTTTGTTTTGTTTTGTGGGGGGGGGGGGGGGGGGTAGTGTGGGTATGTCAGTGTATCAAATTTACACTTGGGTCAGAATTTATAATACGTTCCTCTACTTTTGTGCCTAAGTGGCAGGGTGGATATCTATTAAGGTTCTTGCAAGCTATACATCTTGTTATGATTATTTTCATTGTAGGGTCCCATTTAACTTTGGTTTGCCCTTTTGATTGATCTCCATTTTGCTTCAGCGAAAAGTTGTTTATTGCTAATGAGGAGATGTGTAACGTGATAACTAGGGTAGTTGGTGATAGAGGATATTTTGAGAATCTCATCCTAGGATATCTTTGTAATATCCTCTCTTGTATAGATTGGGTTAATGTGTTTTAGATTTGCCTCATGTCTAGGGATGTTGATGAGAGTTTTTCTCAAGTCAAAATAATTTAAGTGATCTAAAGTACATCTCAAAGGATCACTTGTTGATGAATGGAATTTTCTTTGTAGATTGGTCTCAGGTGGAGGACAGAGAAGGAAGTCATGTCAGGCAAAGGTAATAATTATTCACTGGCTAGTTAAACTTAATATTCTCTTGCTCTTTGTCCCTGTCTTGCTGCAACTCATAAAGCATAAAGCAAGTAGGTTTTAGTGTGCGTTATTTCTATAGACTTCATTCAATTTTTTTTTTACAAATGAACTCAACTATTCAAGAGAACGAGCAAGACCCTAGTTTTTGTCATCCAAAGATACAAGCTAATCACTTTATCTCTCATGATTTACTAGAAAATTTTAATTCCAGTTTTTAAGCTTATCCGTAAACATTTTTTATTTACAAACTTTCAAAACTTTTGCGGGACAAGATATAGTTGTGCTGGAGATCATTTATAAACAACCTAGAATCATTTACCTTGTCCTTTTCTAGATTTATTCTGCTTGCATTGCTGTAGAAGTACTTATCTTGGTTTGTTTTATAGTTCTAAACTTTCATTTACAACTTTTCAGGGCAGTTCATATGTGGTAACAAGCATTGTGATGAGAGAAATGGATTAGCCAGCTATGAAGTAAGTGCTTATTTATTCAATTACTGTTGAAAACTCTGATAGGTATTTTCTTATGTGTGTACTAATGTGATACAGAATTAAAACCCATGAATCCTGTTTATGGTTGTGCTAGACTCCAATCATAAGAGAGCTAGCTATACACAAGTTGAAATACCTAAGATTAAGATATGATTTATAATAAGATGTTACCTTAAAATTGGTATACAATTATCATTGGTCTTAACGAACATTATCCGGACCTATTATGCATAATTTTCTCAATCATCTGATCTTGTTAGAACTGGAATAAAAATATGGAAAAAAAGTTAAAATGAATCTGTATTATTAAGTTTGGATTAATCGCAAAGTGGCAAGAGCCCTAGAAAGACTACACTAATTTAAGGAGAGTTAGAGCTTCCGAACTTTCAAAGGTGCTAATGAAATGTCAAAGACTCCTAACTGATTCCATTCTCTCCTTATTTGTATCCCTATGTAATGTAACTAATTCCTAAGTATCAAGGTCCTAACAGATCTATATAGCCAACTTGGTGGAACATGATTTGGTAGCTGTTCTTTTGAACCTATGATGAGCTTGACTCCATCTTTGGGATTGTTCAAGGAATCAAGAGATGAAAACTAAATGGAAATTGTGCAAGAAGGAAAGAAACTGAGAGGAGAGAAAATGTACTGAATGCTATATCAATAATGATAGCTCTAAATTTGATAGGGTATGATATATTGTTACAATGTGTATACAACTTTGAATCTTCTATGCTTGCCATTAATTTCTCACAACAGGAACTTGCTCAATCATGACTTACCTCAAAGGAATCATTGAAACCTACTTGCCTTACATGTGATTTATCACTCTCTAAGATACTTGTAAATATTCTAACAGTTACCAATCGATCATTTTTCATTAGTCCATCAAGATGGAGATGAAATGAAGATTGTTCCAATTGAGGGCTTAGTTTGATGAGCTTCTCCACAAAGATTTTTTGAAAAACTAGAAATTATTTTAATGTTTAGGTGTCATATTAAGATCTTATTTATCCTTGAGCATTCTTTTTTTTCTTTCTGAAAGATGAAGATTGTAACTTCTCAGAAATATATTCTTTTTTCCTACTTTCCTTGTGGCTATGCTTTTACCAAAAAGTTTTACTCAAACATAAAAGAATAGAAGTACTTATATTTTGTTTTAAAAAAAATATTTTACAATAATAATAGCACTGAAATAATAAGCACTAAAGGCATGGGGAATTCCTCAGCAAGCATTAGGGGGGGAAAAAACTGTTGAAGAGGTCCTTGATTGGCTTGATATAACTGTTTTAGTGAAAGTATGGTTTTAGATAGAGCCAAGTGGCAATGACATCAATGCATGTAACAAACTCTGACTTTTAGGATGGGAATAATGCTTGGTTTTTTGATGTTGTTGTTTAGCTTGTTTCATGATATTATTCTATCACTGGCTTCTGCTTAGACATGATGCATAGCCGTAATTTGCATATAACTTATTAGGTGCACAGCACCGTATTTTTTACCATTTGTTTGGCTTGTTTTGTTAAAACATTGTTTTATCCTTCTTCGATCAATTCTATCACCGGGCAATGCACAGCTGTAATTTGCATATCACTTATCAGGTGTCCCACTAAAATTTACCATTTATTTTATATTACAGGTTAACTTTTGTTACTTCGAAGCTGGAGAAAACAAACAAGCATTGGTTAAATTGGTAGCATGTGAGAGGTGAGTTGGCACGATACATGCTGGTTTTATTGGAAATTCATTTGTTTTTTTTATTTTGTCATTTTACATATCTCCTTCTGAATGAGGCTCCCCATCACATTTGTTAAGTGTTTCTACCCTCTTAATTGTTGCTTATGTACCTTTAACATACTGATAATGATTGAAATTCCTATCCTTGGAAGTGATTGCTGGATTGGGATTGCATTGATGTCTAAATCTTTTCTCGTCTTCTTAAATTACCTTTAAGAATCAATGCTGATGTGATAAGAATACAATTTAATGCATGTCTCAAGAAAATTTACTTCCATACAGATTTTAAAATATTTGTTTGACACTACAAAGTTTGCTTTACTGTTCTACAACAATACCTGAACAAGAAGCCATCATTTAAGCACTTCTTGGTGACATGCCATAACAGAAACTGAGTTTTCCGAATGTAATATCTGCAGGTGCCCTTCAAACTAGTCAATTTGTCAAATTCCAAATCCCAAAATTACCATGACTCCCTGGACAAATATTTGTTGGCTGTAGCTTACCTACTTTAGATGCATAATCATTTACAGGTTGTTCCATAGGGTTCTTGTTCACTGTGATTTATGTGTCTGATTTTAATTCACTTGAAACTGGGCTTTTTTAAATGGGCCTGAATTTCTATCAAATAAGATAGAAATGTGGATAACCTCACTAAACCAATATCAAGGTAATATTTAGAAGAGAATGATGGTAAGACACCATGAAGAAAACAAACACCTAGAAAATGAAGATATGCATATTATTGGACGCAAGAGTGCTTAATCCTCTCTCTCGTTGCAAGTTCCTCATTTCATCCTTTTTCTTTCTTCACATTTCCTGTCCCTTTCTTATACCTTCCCTAACTATCCAACTTCCTACCCACAACAACAACAACGAAGCCTTGTTCCTCTACGTAGGATGGACTACATGGATCAAACGATGCCATTATGCCTTGTAATGTATCATGTCTACAAGAAGATCATTTATACTTAAATCTCTTTTGACCACTTCATTCAAAATTCTTTTAAATCTTTCCTTGCCCTAATCACTGGTCTATTTTCCATTTAGCAGTTTTCTCTCCACATGCCCAAGCACCTAAGATGGATTCTTCAATCTTTTTAATAATAAGTGCTTCTCTGACTTTCTCTCTTATGTCTCTGTTTCTTATATTGTCCATTTGTGTATGACCACTCATCCATCTATGTTCATGCATTTTTATTTGGCCACACTAATCTTATGTTCATGCATCAATTGTTGCCCAACACTTCGTTCCATACAACGTTTAATGGCAGGGCGATAAACTTTATCCTTAAGTTTTAAGGGTATTTTTTTGTCGCATATAAAGTCCAAAGTTTACTTTTCCATTTTGACTAGCCTACTTGAAACCTATGGTTAGATCATCCTTTATTTTTTTTTTTTATTGTCTTAAATAATATAACCGAGATACTTAAGTCTCTCGACCTATGGTGTGTGATATATTCCTACCCACAGTGTGACCTTTTTTCTCTTTGCACCATCAGATTTACTACCTACACTGCTCCCTGAGTAATTCAAATTTACACTGCAATCCAAGTAGTTGTTGATTACATTACAAAATTGGCAGTTACATATTTGAGGTCCTGCAGCTTTTTCCAGTCTGAATATTTCCTCCTTAGTGCACATCTGTGTTACGAATGGGATCTATCAGCATACTATCATCCCTTTGCGTAGGAGTGTCTCTGATAGAGAGGCGCCTACTACTAACAGGTTTGGATTGTGTTACAAAAGGAGGGGTAAGTAGAGGTCAAGTAGAAGTGTTTTAGGAGTTGTTAGGATATCCAGCTGGCTGATAGGTTATTATAAATAGCTAGCTTATAGTGAAATTAGGGAGGATAGTTTTTCTGTTATGAATTCTGTTAGAAGTGGGAGAGAATCCCTCTCTCTGAGCTGGTAGTTCCAGCTGTGTAGAACTTTCTAGGGAGAGCTAATTGGCCATCCCAATGTATCAATAAAGCTGATCATTCTGCTATTACTGGTCCTATCAACTGGTATCAGAGCTTGAGGATCCCCACGCTGAATGGTGCAATCGAGATCGAGGAAAATGGAGTCATGATTTGACACAATTGAATCGCGCATGGAGGAGATGTTCCGATCGATGCAGGAGACGCTACAGCGCTTCGATTCCCGAATTGATGCGTTTGAAAATCGCGCGCCTAATCGGAATGAGCGTGGTTCACCGGGATCGCACCTGGCCGCAGGCTCATCGGCCGGAAGCCGCGGCGCGCCGGAGCAATGGCGAAAGCTGGAACTTCCGATCTTCCGCGGAGACGATGCGGTGGTTTGGGTTGAACGCATGGAGCAATTCTTCTTGCTGCGCACAGTGCCAGAGGAGGAATGGCTCACGGTCGCCACCTTTGCAATGGAAGGAAGGGCATTCACGTGGTTCAGGTGGTGGGAGGCGACGGCGCCGGTGCTGCAGTGGCGGTTTTTCAGTGCGGCGCTGCTACGGCATTTTCAACCAGAACGGCTACAGAGCCCTTATCAAGCGCTGCTGAAGCTGAAACAGACGAACTCAGTGCGGGACTACGTTGACCAGTTCGTGCTTCACGCGCGGCCCCTCCGTGGAATTGCGCCAGAATTGCTGATGGATCTCTTCTTGAATGGGCTGAAACCAGAAGTAGGGGAAGAATGTAAACTGTTCCCATACCAGTCAGTGGACGAGTTAATGGAACTGGCACAGAAAGTCGAAAACCGCAACGCTGCCTTGCGAGGGGCATCAGGACGCGGTAAATCACTGGACCCCAACTTCGCCGTTGCCAATTCAACCGCCACAAAAGCAGTGCACCACGCTACAACGTCCAACTCTGCAGCAAGCAACAGCGTGGAGTCTACGACGGATCCCTTGCGACGGCGCGGATTGAGACATCTCAGCAACGAGGAATATAGAGCTAAGCGGGCCAAGGGGGAATGCTTCCTCTGTGACGAACCATACACTGCAGATCACAATTGCAAGAATAGAGAGTTCAAGCTTTTAATCATGGAGCCAGACTTTGAAGCGGATTGGTTACAGCATGAGGCAGTTCCGGAAACAGGGGAACAGGAACAATTGGAGCTCAAATTCATGAGCTTGAGTGGACATCACAAGTCAATCAAAGCCTGGGCAGAGGTAAATGGCCGCCGTGTACGCGTTCTCATAGATTGTGGAGCTTCGGACAACTTCGCGACACCAGAGATTATCACCGAGTTGGGCCTGAGAATTGACAACACCCCTAAGTTCCAGGTCAGGGTAGCGGACAGTACCAATGCAGGGGGACAGGGAAGGTGTTTGGGTGTCACGCTCCAATTCAAGGAAGTGGCAATCAAGGAAGATTTCTTCATCTTCCCAACTGACGAAGCGGAATTTGTCCTGGGACTGGCGTGGCTAGATAAGTTGGGAGATGTTCTCGCAAACTTCAAAAAATCACGCCTTCGATTTCGGAATGGGGACAGCATGGTTACATTGCAGGGGGACCCGGAGCTGTGCTATGGAGGTATGCACCTTCAATCTGCAGTTTTGTCCATTCAAGAAGGGGGAGAAGGATTTATGGTCCAGCTATGGCCCATGACTTTGCAAGCGGCTACGGTATCGCAGGTGCCGTAGGTAATCGAGTCAGTGTTAGCTTCTCATGCTAAGGTGTTTCAGACATTACCGGGGCTGCCACCACATCGCTGCCATGATCATGCCATTCCACTGATAGAAGGAGCTTCAGTTCCGAATATAAGACCTTATTGTTACCCGCACCATCAGAAAGCAGTAATTGAACTAATGGTACGAGAAATGCTGGCCTCAGGGATAATTCGGCCAAGCTCCAGCCCCTACGCGAGTCCGATATTGTTGGTGAAGAAAAAGGACGGCAGCTGGAGATTTTGTGTCGATTATAGGGCGTTAAATGGTATTACGGTGCCGGATAAATTTCCTATTCCCGTCATTGATGAGCTACTCGATGAATTGGCGGGAGCTACAGTTTTCTCTAAGATGGATTTAAAATCGGGGTACCACCAAATTCGGACGAGGGATCAAGACATCCACAAGACCGCCTTCCGCACTCATGAGGGCCATTATGAGTTTCTAGTCATGCCCTTCGGCTTGACCAACGCCCCTAGCTCCTTCCAAACCTTGATGAATGACATTCTTAAGCCTCTATTGCGAAAATTTGTCTTAGTCTTTTTCGATGATATCCTCATCTACAGTCAGGATATGGATAGCCATGCCCTTCATCTCCAACAAGTTTTCCAGATTTTAGTGGAGAACCAGCTGGTGTTGAATGAGAAGAAATGCACATTCGCAGTGAGCTCGGTGGAGTACTTGGGTCACATTATCTCGGCACAAGGGGTCTCGGCGGATCCTAACAAAACCACAGCGATGCTAGAGTGGCCGGTGCCTACGGACCAGCGAGCTTTACGGGGATTCTTGGGCCTTACCGGCTATTATAGGCGATTTGTGCAAGGATATGGAGTAATTGCCAAGCCGTTAACGGAGTTGACAAAGCGAAATGCGTTTGAATGGAATGACAAGGCACATGAGGCTTTCGAGAGATTGAAGAGGCTGATGGCAGACCTACCGACTCTAGCAGTTCCGGATTTCAATCAAGACTTTGTTTTGGAAACGGATGCATCGAGTGAGGGGTTGGGTGTGGTGCTGTCCCAGCAAGGCAGACCAATAGCATTCCTAAGCCAAGCACTATCTCCAAGGGCCCGACAAAAATCTGCATATGAGAGGGAGTTGATGGCCATTGTCTTCGCTGTCCAAAAGTGGCGGCATTACTTGTTGGGTCGCCATTTTATTGTTCTCACAGATCAGCGAAGTCTGAAGTTCCTCACGGACCAGCGACTCATGGACCCAACTTACGTGAAGTGGACCATTAAATTGTTAGGCTTGGATTTTGAGATCCGATACCGGCCAGGCCTTGAGAATAAGGCAGCAGATGCGTTGTCACGGCAAATGATGGCAAGGGCGATTTCAGTAGTACATATGAACCTCTGGGAAACGGTGGAAGAGGAGGTGGCTCACGACCAAGAGCTACAAAAGATTGTGGTCGCCTTGCAGCAGGGGCTGGATGACTATCCGGGGTATTCCCTACACAAGGGTCGGCTGTTTTATCAAGGGAGAGCAGTGTTGCCTGCAAATTCTTCTCAGATCCCACTTTTGCTGGCTGAGTCTCATGACAGCGGGGCGGGTGGACATTCAGGCTTCTTTCGAACCTATAAGCGGCTGGCAGTGGCGGTTCATTGGCGCGGCATGAGGCAACGGGTCAGGGATTATGTTGCGGGCTGCCACACTTGCCAGCAAAACAAAGCATGCAGCAATGAAACCGGCAGGGCTGTTGCAGCCACTACCGATTCCGGAGCGAGTTTGGGAGCACATTACGATGGATTTTGTGGCGGCATTGCCAAAATCCAAAGGTATGGACACCATCCTAGTAGTGGTCGATCGGTTAACTAAATATGCTCACTTCATCCCCTTAGCTCATCCATTTTCAGCCAAGGAGGTGGCATTAGCCTTTATTAAAGAGGTCGTTAAACTGCACGGGTTCCCCAAGTCAATCATATCGGATAGGGATAGGGTGTTCATGAGTAAGTTTTGGTCCGAATTGTTCCAAGCAGCAGGGACAAAATTGAAGTACAGCACGGCATTTCATCCGCAAACCGATGGCCAAACCGAGGTGGTGAATCGCTGTTTGGAGACTTATTTGCGGTGCTTTGTGGGGGGCTACCCAAAGAAATGGTTGGAGTGGCTACCATGGGCGGAGTTTTGGTTTAATACCTCCTACAATGCCTCAGCCCAAACAACTCCATTTCAAGCACTTTATGGGGTGCCGGCACCTATTCTTTTCCGGGGAGAGACGTTTCCCTCACATGTTGAGGAGGTGGCAGCAATGACTGCAGCCAGGGATGCCGTGTTGGCAGAGTTGAAGATGCACTTGGTGCATGCTCAGCAGCGGATGAAACAAGCAGCGGATAGGCGTCGAAGAGATGTCGAGTTCAAGCCGGGTGAGTGGGTTTATTTGAAAATGCAACCTTATCGGATGCGGACACTGGCGCGGAAGGTCAATGAAAAGCTAAGCCCTCGGTACTATGGACCGTTTCAAGTGGTTGAGAGGATAGGGGCAGTGGCATACAGGTTAGCCATGCCTCAAGGGTGTAGACTTCACCCGGTCTTCCATGTTAGCAAGTTGAAAAAGGCTATCCCGCCGCAGCAGCAGGTAGAGACGCTTCCACCAGGGCTGGCTGAGGATGGTGAGCTGGTGATGCAGCCATCCCAGATTGTGGCGTCGCGAACCGCAGAGGATGGGGCCTTGGAGTATTTGGTGCGCTGGGTGGGCCTATCTCCTTGTGAGGACAGCTGGGAGCGAGCGGCGACATTGCGGGCCACCTTTCCGGAGCTCCACCTTGGGGACAAGGTGGTTGTCCAAGGGGGGAGTATTGATAGAGAGGCGCCTACTACTAACAGGTTTGGATTGTGTTACAAAAGGAGAGGTAAGTAGAGGTCAAGTAGAAGTGTTTTAGGAGTTGTTAGGATATCCAGCTGGTTGATAGGTTATTATAAATAGCTAGCTTATAGTGAAATTAGGGAGGATAGTTTTTCTGTTATGAATTCTGTTAGAAGTGGGAGAGAATCCCTCTCTCTGAGCTGGTAGTTCCAGCTGTGTAGAACCTTTTAGGGAGAGCTAATTGGCCATCCCAGTGTATCAATAAAGCTGATCATTCTGCTATTACTGGTCCTATCAGTCTCCTTCAAAGGCATTAAGAGCTTTGCATGACATTTTTAATAATTGAAGGTTGTATGAAAGATAAGATTCAATTCAATTTTTCACTTGATTAGTTTTTAATAGATGTGCAGAGAAACTTAACTACAAAAGGCAAAAAGAGAAGGAACAATTACAGAAAAGAGTACAAGAAGAGGATAGAAGAAAGAGGTAAGGAGGAACCTTTCTTTATTCATTCACTTGCTTCCTCTTTTTCTTTTCCTTTTGTTTTTAATTCTTTTTAACCTTTGGTGATATTAAAACTGGATCAGCCGGTTCAATTGGAAAACCGGTCATTGGCCTAGCTTGGTTTTGACATTTGAACCAACAGCTGTCAAATGTATTGAAATAAGTGTAAACAGGCCGGGTTTGGGACCAATTCGGTTTATGAACCATTATTGTTGTAAGTGAGGACATTGCACATACAAAATTCTGCATTAATTATATCCACGGCCCATGATTGAACCAGGGTGCTGTAACATGTCATTGATATGCACCAAACACTTGGCTAGCCTGCTTTTTGAGATATAAAGTCTATTTTTCATATTAATTCAATTCAATTTAATTTTGTTAATTTTTATTTATGGAATTCAACTAATGATCCACTGACTGGTTGAACTAATGACCCAGTGGCCCTACCTTAATTGTCTAGTCGGTTTTAATAACTATGCTTTGATGATATCCAAGCATTGCTGGACTAATCCTTTCGGTTCTTTGACAATTGACATACCCTGAAATACCATTGGACTTGATACTGAGGAGGGCCCTGATTAATTGGTGCTTTTCCCCCCGCCTCCCAGGCTTGAGCCAAGCTCAATTAATCATCATCATTGGCTTATTAATTCACTTGTTATTGACTAGAAAATATGGAGACTTAATCTTTTCAATTTCAGGAACCGGTCAAAGAGTGCTGATGATCTAGATGAGTTCCAAGAAAGCAAAGATAGAAGACGGAAAGGTTTGGTTTGTTATTTTCAACTGGAATGCCATTTTTACCTGATGGTGGGATAATTTCAGTATTTTTTTAGATGGATTGATATGATCATTTTAGATTTTTAGCACTTTAAGCTCTTTCTTTGTGGAAGGGGCAGGGATCACTAGAGGAACTTAGCACGAATTGTTGTGCCTAGTAGAGGAATTAATGCATTTAAAAATGGTTTAATGGTTAACATTGCATCACTGTTACTGGGCCTCATAACTTAAGTTTAAAAAAAATAAATTGGTAGGGTCGAGTCTCGTCTTTGAAACGCTTACTTTTGTGCTGTATGGGTTTTGTTGACATTGGGTGAAGAGCATTCAAAATGTAGCTTATGGGCTTCATTCTCAGTTGTGTTTTGTCATCATTTGCTCTCATTAGTCATTACTTAAGTTTTATCTAACGAGCATGAGAAGCTTGGTATTAATTCCGGTTTTGCTATATTGATGGGTCAAATGTATGTTTTACTTTCTTTGATTAAGATGGTGAAGCTGGTAGAATTTTGCATTCGTGGTTTAAGTAGGATGATATGGAGTTGGGGTTGCACCAATTATAGAGAAGATGGTGGAATTTTGTCTGAGATGGGATGGATGTGTTTGGAGAAGGTATGCTGAGTATTGAGGCTCCAATTCAAAAGTTGGATCACATGAAAGGTAGTTCTGTAGTTAGAGGTAGAGGGAAACTTAAGAAACATTTAAAGAAAATTATCAAAAGAGATGTGATTAAAAAATAACACGATTTATGATTCAAAAAAGAGTTGCACTTTAGCATTGTTTGATCTATGTATAACAGATCTCATATAGCTGGGATATGGCTTAATTGTTGTCTTGTGATGGATGATTGCTATACACTTTGCCTTCTTCCCTTAGAAATGCCTGTTTCTTTTGTCTTAACATTTATATGCTTCAATTTTCCTTTTTCTTTCTCTTCTGGTTCATAGCTATAATTCTTTTCTAAATGCATTTACAGGTAAAAAGGCTGCCATTGATGATGAAGATAACTTCGACGAGTTTCTCGAGGAGATGTTCCCCTGATCATGATTGGTTCAGGAATGCAAGAGATACACAAGATTAGGCATTCATAGGACAGCCATTCTTATTGATAATCAGTAAAACGGCTCACAGAATGTTGTGGCAACTATGATTATGTATATCTATAATATGGTAGGTAAATTTTCATTGTGCACGATACATTGAATGGCTTACCTATGTATGTAGTGTAAATAAAGTAGCTTTGCAAAAGGAACTAATTACTTGGTACTGGGAAAAACCACATTTAGTATGTGTATTGAAAAATTTATGATTGCTGGGACCAAACAAGGGGAAGTTGTTATTCCCACCGATATTTGGGAGTAAGATATTCTTCCATTTTATAGTGATAAAATAACTATTATTATTTACAAAGAGAAAAATCTTTTTTTTTTTAATAGTTGTTGCGAATATGTATTTCAGTTCTTTGAACATTTAGAAAACTTAAAAACAGCACAACAAATAAATTAAAACAAAAAAACAAAAATCTACACATTAAGGTTGTGTATTATGCTTGACTACTCAGTTTGAGTTTTCATTTGATATAAGTTGTTGGTTGGATGTGTATTTGGAGGACGGTAATTAGGATTAGGAATTCATGCGAGATTTGCCTATAAAATTAAGCAAAGTTCCATAGTCAGTAGGACAACAGTAGAACAGACCTTCCCCGTCTTGTGATTTGCGTTATCCATAGAAAATTTAGACTGAAGTGTCAAACATCATATTTGCAAAAAGAATTACTAAATATCTTTTGCAAAAGAAAAAAAAAGATATATTTTTAAATGTAGATGTTTTTTTTTAAATGTAGATGTTACTTTCGACTTTTTATTTTTTGTGTTGTAGTGGTAGTGGTGTTTTTCAATAACATGAAATTTGGTGAATTTTTATTTTGTGTGGATACCACAAATTTAATATTCAGACTTGTGGGTTTTTTTCTTTAATTTATAAAACCAACCTACCGATTTGTTCTACAGTTAAAAAAAATTCAATCCACACAATATCAAGGGCCAGTTTCAGTTTTGTAATTTTTCTTTTAATTTACAAAACCGATCTACTGATTTGTTTCATAGTTTTAAAAAAAATAGCCTGCACAATACCAAGAATCCGATTTGTTGATCACCAAAATCCGACTCTAGATTTTCTTACTTTCACAATTCCAAGCTTCCCATTTGTGAATTATAATTTAAAAAGAAAATTTTTTTTCCATATCTATAAAAATTATGCCAACAATCCATAACAATAAATAACGCGTAATAAAAATTCATTACCCAAAAAATTAGCCTACTTTCGAACATAGGAGGGAGTAACAAATCCGTCCCTAACAAACATTGTCATATCATATTCTAATGGAGCTGAGAGAATTGCATAAAACATGCATCTTTTGAAGCAAGTGTATTTGGGTATTGTATATCAAAGCATTTTTGTGAACGTCAGAAACTAATCATGAATATATATATTCGTCTTTTACATATTTTTCTAACAGTACAATTAATTATTAAAATAATCAAAATTTAACATTTGAATAATCATTTTGTTTTCAATAAATTAATCAAATATTTTTACAGTAAAATAATTAAATTTTATATGAATATGAAAAATTAATTATTAATTAGTCATCATAGTATTTCTGTGAGATTCATATTTTGATTGTTATACTATTTATATTATTTATGAAGCTTGATTATAAATATGGATGATATTATTTTCAATTCTAATATGCATAGTTGATTTCTAGTGATCATATAACATGATTGATTTTTTTCATTTTCTTTACCTTTTGTTTCATTGTACGGTTACTCCATCTTTTATACAAACGGTTGATTAATTATAAATTGTTGGGGTCATATACCATGGTAAAAAGGAAAAATTAATTCTTCTTAGATTATTAAAAGCATTTTATCCTACTTTCGCACTTTATAGAGGTTCTCAAAATTTTAATTATTCTTTCAAGCTATCCTGTCTAGGCCCCTGAATAAAATTGGCTGGGATAAAATTGCATAAAATATATGCAATAAAATTGGCTATAAAATGTTTAATTGAGCATATCCAATTACTACATTGAATCAACGAATCGACTCCACATGTTTCTAAATAATTTGTAGATAACAAATGAGTAGCAGTAAAAATTTTAATTTGATCTTTTGGGTTGTTGATGGCTTTTGTCAAAAATGATTAAGATTTAGTTTATTTTATTTGTTTAATATTTTTCTGGTGAGACGTTGATACTCCACCTTATTGTGTTGAGCTTTTTATTTCAGAAAAATAAATAAATATGATAGTAAAGTGTTTTTAGAAAAACATTTATTGTGAATCATATGAAGATCTGATTTAGGGTATATCACTAAGGATGTAGTTGAATTATTTTGTTGTTGACAAAATATTTTTAAATTATTTAAAAATATAATAAAAATATATGAACTAAAATATCATATGTTAACAAAAAAATAATGTGCAAACAAAATTTTTTATATAAAAAATAAGACTCTAATTATGACAAGTGAATTATATCATACTTTTATATTAACGGAGCAATTTTTTTATTACTGTTAGATATTTTTGACATTTTAAAATATTTTTGTTTGATAATAAAATTTAAAAATATTTTTATCTACGGTATGATAATTTGAATGTAATTTTAGCTGTTTATTCTCTTATTTAAAAGTAAATGTGTTAAGCCACCTGGAGAATGCAGAGCGGGTAAGCTTACATGGCCATCGATGTTAGCAGCAAGAATAATTTCTTATGTTGTTAACTAAAAAATCATTACTATAAAGAAAGGAGTTTTATTTTGGCGCCGCAAATGTGAGTAGTGACTTAGAAAAGGGTAAAGTCTCGTTTTTTTTTTTTTAAATTTAGGGTAAGTTTTATTTGTGTTTTTAATATTTAAATTGTTTTATTTATATTTTTAATGTTTATAAAAATGATTTAATATTATTCTGTTATCAATTATACTAATAAATTAGATTATATTTTTTGATTATTCTCACTTGAATATATTCATTCTCAATTAAGTCTTAATTTGGATGTATTCGATTTTAATATTATACTTACTATTTGTCTTTAGGTTCAATTATATCTTTAGAAAAATAAATTATATAAATATTGTAAGAATTAATTTCAATTTTTTATAAACTATTTTTAGAGTAGATAATTGATTTTATCTCAAATATTTATATTCTAATTTCAAAAAAAAATTAAAATTCAAACTAAAGCGCTCATTGACAGTAGGATAATATTAAATCACTTTTATAAACATAAAAAATATAAATAAAACGATTTAAATATTAAAAACATAAATAAAATTTATTCTAAATGTTTGAGAACAAAAAGTCAAAAACAAAGTTGAAAGCTACTTTTGTCTCGAAACATTTCTATGGCTTCAATCAAACGCAGTCAAGATTATGCACAGAAAGTCAATGCCTTGTGAATTGATAAAAAATAAAGCGACTATTTTTTACATGATTATATAAATAATATATATATATATATATATATATATATATATGTTTTGTAAAAACAATTTTATATTTTGCGCATATACATTAAAAATTTGAGACAGGGGCACCTAAATTGTATCCGTTACAATTATGTATTGTAACTAACATGATCATTATGAGTCATACCTAAATTAATAATAATATATACTATAAGACTTCTCTTTTGTGCGTTCATACTTCCCGAGATGCCAACTCTTTAACATACCTAACCTAATTATCTTAATTATCTATGACCATACAATAATAACCAGGGTTGGGTGGAACTTTTGTGGTATAATTTAACCTTAATCAAACAGTCTTGGGTTAATTAATACACCTGCCAAACTATGAGAGGTCTTCACCATTTTATGCCTGCGATTTTGTCCCCCAAGCCAATTCATTATAATTTTCTCCTGCTACACTTTCTAGGTTAGGAAATTTATAGTATGATCCTTATAATATGGTCCTTATCTTTAATATCTTAGTACTTAAAATTTAAGTTAAACGCATGAATTCTTAACATTTATTTAAGTTCAAATCAATTATATATATATATATATATATATATATATTCAACATTAAAAATAAAAACTCATAAATTTCAATAATTATTATCTTAATCTTCGTTGTTTGTTACTCTTTCGAGTAATTATTTGACCGATTAAATATTGACGTGTCATATTTATATTATATTAATATTTTAACTTATTTAAGTATTTTACGTTATTATAAATTAACAATGCGCAATCATATATATCATGCATATTCTCTAACCCAAGTACTTATTGAGATTCGTGGTTACATGCAGGATGAAATCTTTTTATTATAGTTGTTAGAATTAAATAGGTTATTGACAGGGGCGGAGCTAGGCTAACTATTTAGGGGGGGCGGTGTTATAATTTATATTACTATTTCTATTGATAAAATTAAAAAA
Source organism: Arachis stenosperma (assembly GCF_014773155.1). Classification (NCBI taxonomy): domain Eukaryota; kingdom Viridiplantae; phylum Streptophyta; class Magnoliopsida; order Fabales; family Fabaceae; genus Arachis; species Arachis stenosperma. The sequence goes on from NC_080384.1 coordinate 45,274,872, forward strand.
AATATATATATATATATAATCTCAATCAAAATAAGACAATAATATATAAAAATTACTACTTACAGTTTTTGTATCATGAAAAGGCTATTCGACGTTTTTTTCTATTTTCAAAATCATCTATAATTGAATTTGTGTCAAAAATAGCTGCTAATTCTTTTTCTATATAAATGACCAAATTGTCTGCAAGAAATTCATCAGCCATCTTACTTCGGAGTCTTGTCTTAACAATTTTCATTGCTGAAAAAGCTCTTTCTGTTGTTGCTGTAGACACTGGTAGAGTCAAAACAAGACGTATTAATCTATCAACCATGTGATAAGTTCTTGATTTTCCCGTTTCTTACAACTTGTTGCACAATTCAGAAAGTGTACCAATGCCTTTCAAATGATTTGGTATATCATGCTGATAATGTTGCAACTGAGATTTCAAAATATTTAGCTCATTAGAAGGAAAGTCAAGGGGATAAAACTTCTCTGCTAACTTGCTGATTTCTTCAATATTGAATGATTTGAAATTGTCCTTAGGATCCAAAGCACAACTCAAAGTCAAAAGCTCTATTGTTTGCTCATTAAATCTACTATTCAACTCTTGTATTTGAGAGTCAATTGTTGCCAAGAATACATCTATTCGATAATGATGCTCAACTGTCACACTTGGTTGACGAGATCGACCTCTTCCAAAAACATATTGTGCACTCATATTAGGGACTTCAATGTTTTTTACAAAAATCTTTAACATTTGCAAAAAAATTGCACCATCCACCATCTCTTAATTGTTGAAGAAGTAACTTTGATGTAGAAACAATATGCATTGCATTAAGAATATCTTGAGATTGTTGTTGCAGTGCTTGGCAAAGGACATTAGTGATTCCCATAATCTCTTTCATCAAGTGTAAAGTGAAAACAAATTCAAATGACAATAATATTTTACTAACACCATAAGCCTCACCTCTTTGTGCATAAGTTGTCCCGTCTTCAATGATATTATTGAGAACAATATTGGTAGCAGTAAACATTTTTACCAAACTGCAAATAGAATTAAAGTGAGAGCTCCATCGAGTATCCCCAACTCTTTGTAAAGTGCTTATTTGATTCGCACCTTTGCCTGTTTCTAATTCATTTTGAGCAACCAAGTTTGCATTTTCAATTGCTTGAGCTTCTTGTAATTGATCATGTCTTTTTGAAGAAGCACTAACAATAGTGACAATAGAGTTTAATTGAGTAAAAAATTCATAAATTTGAAGTACCTCTCTTGAAGCTGTCACCAATGCTAATTGTAACCTATGAGCAAAACAATGCACATAGTATGCTTGTGGAGAATCTTTAAGAAACAAAGCTTGCAAACCATTCCACTCACCCCGCATGTTGCTAGCACCATCATACCCTTGACCCCTAATATTTTCAACTTGGAGATTATAATGAGAAATGATAGAAATCAATTCTTTCTTTAAAGTTGTTGCACAAGTATCAGTGACATGCACAAGATCAAAAAATCTCTCTTTAACAAAACCATCTAGAGTAACAAATCTCAAAACAATGGCCATTTGCTCCTTTTTAGATTCATCTCTAGCTTCATCAACAATAATACAAAATTTGGCATCTCCAATCTCTTCTCTAATTGAATTTCTCACCTTAGTAGCAAGAATATGTAGAATTTCTTTTTGGACATCATTTGAAGTATACTTAGCATTTTTTGGAGCATTTTCCAAAATATTCTGTTTCACTCTTTCATTGTAAGATCCCAAAAATTTTAACATTTCCAAAAAGTTACCTCTGTTGCTTGAACTTTGGCTTTCATCATGTCCTCTGTATGCACAACCTTGAAATGTCAACCATCTAATGCAATATATAGATGCTCCTAGTCGAATTCGATTCTTTTCAATCTCTTCTGATGTTTGCTTATGAAGAAGTCTGTCAATATGTTGTGATTGTTTCATCAAATCATCACATGATTTCAGTGCCTTATGATGGAATGAGTTAGGACCTTTGCCAATGTGATTCAAAAGAGCACATTCTTTTCTACTATTTACTTTCTTCCAATTCCTGAAACCATTCTCAATAAAAGCATTTGAACCCGTATTGATTGAAGGTTCCTTAGCAAAAAGAAAGCACGGAAAACAATATATAGCATCATCTTCTATAGAATATTCTAACCAAGATGGGAACAATTTAAACCATGAAGCTTGAAAGCGACGATGACTTTTATCACCAGAAAATGGATAATTATCAAGAATTGGCTGATTTGGCCCAACTTTAATATAAGCCCGACGGATTTCATCTCTTTTATTTGGAGGAAACTTCCAAATCATTGGTCGCATTCCAGGATCTCTTTCCAAACGAAAAACATCCAGTTGATTTGGAAGAAGTCGTGGACGCTTTGAGCTATTCAATGAAGAACTTGAAGTAATGAAATTTGATGACCCTCAAGTATTGGAGTAGTAATAGTAGAAGCATCTTCATTCTCTTGATCTTTTCTTTAAAAAATGTATCAATGGTTTTGAACTTACTCATAATTCAAATGGCCAAATAAGTTCCTATAATTTAAAATATATTTAGCAAAAAGTATAAATTACAGTCTAAATCTTTATAAAATATAAAAATTATATTTCAATTTAAAATAAAATATTAAAATTCAGAACAATAATACTAACATCTTAGTATAAATAATATAAAATTGTAATTAAATAGTTAAATAATAAAAAAAACTAAATATACAAACTAACATATAATAACATAAACTTAATTAACAAATAATAATAAATTAACTAATTAAGTAAATAACTAAATATATAAAAAAGAATAAAAATAGAACCTTTTTTGAGAAAGAGGAGTGAAAAATCACTTGTTAAACTACTCTTTTTTTTTAATCTGCAAAAAATAAAAAAAAAAGAGTTAAAAAAGTAAAATTGTAAAAGATAAGAAGATTAAAGAGATAAAGAAGAAGAAGAATAGAAAAAATTGTTACCTAAATTTTTTGAAAGCCAAGGTGGGAAGAGAGAGAGGGGAAGAGACCGGTTGTATGTTGAAAAATAGAAAAAGGGGATTGGGAAACTGATTAGTGATTATACGTTGGGAAATAAAAAAGAGATAAGGATTGGAAAATAGAAAAGGGATAGGGAATGGGCAGATGGGCTATTGGGCTGGGTTTTGTAGAAATTAAAAGTGAGAGGGGGAGGGAGATTGGAAAAGATAAAACAAAAAGAGAGGGGGGCTGAGAAATAAAAAAAGGGGAATCAGACTTTTTTTTTTTTTGAATAAAAGCTAAAATTTTGGGGGGGCATTGCCCCCCTTTGTTTATACCTACCTGCGCCCCGTTATTGAATTCATCAGGGTATTGCATCATTGAGTCATTGATTTAATTGATAAATTATTGATTAAATTAATTGATTTGGCTTTACGTAAATAAAAAATAAAAATTATTAAAAATTTATCAGAATTTATTATTTGTAATCATCACGTAATTATTAATATTTAAAAAAATAAGATAAAATATATTATTGAATTATTAAATTTAAAAAAATAAAATAAAAAAATTAAATTAATAATTAAGTGATGACAAAAAATAATAAATTTTTATGGCTTCTTAGTATTTCTCATAAAAATATAAAATAGTTAAAAATTTATAATTAAAATTTAAAATATATATTTTCACTAATATTTTAATAATAATTAAATCTCAATTTTTAAAATAAATAATACAAAAATAAACATAGAATTAATTCGTACTACTACAATAATATGATAATATCTTAAATTTGATACAATAAGAGTAATAATTCATAAATTAATCCAAGAAGTAATTTCAAAATCTAGGTATCCGTATCTTTCTTCACAAGTGTAGAGCTACATCCAAATTGTCTTCATTTTGATTTATATTTTCACAAAATTATTATAAACTCCATCATCATCTTGATCATCTTTCAAATTCAGTTGATCTAGCATCTGAATATTTTTTCACAAATCAATATTAATAATTTTGTAAAGCATATCAAAATCATAATTTGATCAAACTTCATAATATGATAGACACTATAAGAAAAATACTGAATACCGTCGAATTTTTCATCGAAAAACGAACAAAATCTGACGGTAATTAAGTTACTGTTAAAAGAAATCGGACTGTATAAATTTCACTGGTAAATATTTATTGTCGAAGATTTTCGTTCGACGGTAATTATCGTCGGATTCTGCAATAGATTACCTGATCGAAAAACTATTTGATTACCGGCGAATTTTTTCGACAGTAACATTGGCGACACAATATGTTGTTTTTCGCACTATTATAGTCGGATTATTCTCTCAGTAATTTTGATGATAATGTCAATTTTAAAAAAATTGTAAATAAAAGGTCAATTTTAATTCTTTATTTAAAATTATTTTTCAGACAATTAATGATCAATTTATAAATCATAGGAACTTATTATCTAAAATAAATAATAAAATGTTCAAATAAATTAAAAGTCAAGTAAATCAAATAAATACAATGAAACAATTAAACAAAACACTAATCATTAAAGATTCAGGTAGTCCTCCTCGTCGTTGTCGTTCCTGGTGACTTCTTAAGGCGGCGCAGAAGGCAGTGATGTCTGTGTGCCACCAACAGAACCGCTGTCATCAACAGCAGTGCTACCACTAGCAGAGATGATGCTAGCGACGTGCATCTAAGCCTGGTACACTTCTATCTGAGCCTCCATCCGTTGAAGCCACTCCAACTGCTCCCTCAACTCTAGTTTGAGGTCATCTGTATCTGTCACACATGTAAGGATCTCCTGATACCTCTCCCAATAATTGTTCAGCTCCTGAGCCTGTTGGTGAAGGCTGCGGGTGAGCTCTTGCACCTACAGCCTCAAATCCATGCCTTCCTTGAGCTAGAAGGCTCGACTGGTGTCAGAGGCGGACGACGGCCTCAACGTGGAGGTGCGGAGGCTGCTGGCGAAGAACGACCCCAGCCCATATACGCAGTTCTTGTACGACGCTGAGGTGGTCTCGTGCCAAACTACATCAAAATCGATGGCTGAAGCAGTAGATCCATCGGTGGCGTCCTTCCCACTTTGTTGAGATTGCTGAGTCGCGGCCTCTAGTCTCTGCGTGTAGGACTCCTGTATAACACATGTTATTGTGATTAGTAACAGCTATAAAGTTAATCTCTAATTTTATATCAGAAGATCAAATGTATGTTTAATAATCCCGAGACCGATGATAAGCAAATCTCGCTTTATTCTCCGTCAACATGTGGGTGTACCTGAACGTCTCCGCCAATGTCGTATCGCTATCCAACGACTTCGACTACACATGTTGCATTGAAACGATATAATTAGGATTCGTAGTAATAATATGTAAAAGAATATAACTAAGTTAATAACAAAATTAAAGACACTACATACCAGCCTAGTCTTAGTCTTCATGAAGGTCATTGAGCCGCCGATATACTTGGATGACCTGACCGATGTCCTGTTAGCTCTGTTGGTGAGACACCGATACCTGAACCCCTCATCGGTCTTGTTATTTGATATTGAGTAGTCCCTTTCTTGTTGTATCAAGAAATTGGTTAGATAGTAGAGTAATTATCTTTGTATTCAATTTCAACCTATCTTTTTTGTTTCTATTACAATTACAATTTATCTTTTCTATTCAATTTCAATTATTGTCTTGTTTATCTTTTTTATTTTCTTATCATTTGGTATCAGAACTTAAATATTAGATTAATCCTTACTAATCTATGTCTATTCTTTTTGTATCAAAAAATAAAAAATAAAAAAGAATCCAATATCTCTCACATCCTTCTTTATGTTATTGTCCTTCTTATTTGTATTTCATTATTTATCTTGTCGTTATTGTTGATTTTATATTTAGAAAAAAATAAAAAAAATACAAAAAAAAACACAAAAAAAGTTATCTTTCTTGTATTTGTCCTTTTCATACACTATTTTTTCAACTACAAGATTTGAGGATGAATCTTTTTGAAAAAGAGGAGAATGATACGTGCTTCAAATGTTCGTGATATGAAGAGTTTAAATATTATTCAGAATTATTAGTTTATATTTTTAGAATATTCAATTGAATTTGATGTATTTTAATTTTGTTTATTTAGTTATTAAATTGGACTTTGTATCTGTGGGCTTAGTATTGAGTTATTGGAGGTACCAAAACATTTTTTTTTAATTTCGTGGTGAAACTATAGTGTGGACAAATGAGGTTAAGTGAGTTCATCTCTTGTTGCATGGGGAATTGGGTAAAAGGTTGACGAGTTCATTCTATTCAATTCCCAAACTGTGATGTGGACAAGTTAGGTTGAAGAGTCTCTTTCTTGTTACATTAAGAAATTAGATAAAAAGTAGAGTGGTTATCTTTGTATTCAATTTCAACTTATCTTTTTTGTTTCTATTTCAATTACAAATTATCTTTTCTATTTAGTTTCAATTCTTGTCTTGTTTATCCTTTTTTTTTTCTTATCCGAGAGAGAGAGAGAGAGAGAGAGGGAGGGAGAGTAAAATTTGAATGAGGGGGAAGAGGGTTCGCGCTTTGAATTTACCGTCCAAGTTACCGTTGAAAAAATTCGACGGTAAACCATTGTGCGTCACCAAAACACAGCGTTTCATTAAGTAGGTTGACCGTCGAATTTTTCGATGGTAATCCCGACCGTAAAGGACGCGCCAATTTATTATACAAAGCAATGAAGTTAATGACAAATTGAGTTGGAGTAAATCGAAGTGTTCCCCGTCCAACTGTAAATTTTCGCATCAAATACAACGGATGACAACGATTATATATGTACTTCGTAACCATTGAAGTTTGTGACACAGTTTCACTTACTTTCTCAAACTTTTTAATATCTTGAAGCATCAAATTAATACAATAAATAACACAAAGAGACCAATATAGTTTAGGAAACTCAGATTCCAATAACATTTCAATAACAATATAATTTGTAGTATTTTTCATTACTATATACATAACATTCTCAAGCAACAAATAATACATCCTTAAACAATTTAAACAAAGTATTGACAATTTTCGAGACATAAAAAATATTTAACACTTAAATTTATATCTATATAAATAAAAAATACACCAACTTTTTACCTTATTTAAAAATACCACCTTTTACCCCATATTAAAAATACAAAGCGTCATCTACATTCTTCAAGGTTCAAATGATATATCCGACAAAAGATCATCCATGATAGCTCAAACAGCACAACACTCTACATAAGCTATAGCAACTTCAACACTCGCCATCTGTTCTCTTGTATATATATATAATTTAAAAATTCTTCAAAATAAAAAATTCATAAAATAATAAAATAAAATTTAATTAGTATTAAATTTATAATTTTTATAAAATATATATTTAATATTTTAATTTAAAAATTTTTAATTTATAAAAATTTTATATACACATACAAAATTAATTATTAAAAATCAATTAAAATATAAATATATATTTTAATTGATTTTTAATATATATTGTTATATTTTAATAAAAAAAATATAGAGAGTCAATAGAATATTTATACAATATGTACAATAGAGGTTTAAAGAGTATTAGAGATATAACCATTAGTGTTACTTTCTCTTATCAGTATAAGTTTTTGGGATGAGTGCTATCATGACATGGTATGAGAACTCTAGATCCGAAAAATCAAGAGTTCGATTCCATTGTATATATTGTACAAATATTCCATTAGCTCCCTAACAATACTCATTTTAATATTATTATTTTATAGAGTAAAGTATCGTTTTTGTCCCCAACGTTTGAGGTAAGTCCCAAAATTGTCCCTAACATTTCAATCGTCCTATTTAAGTCCTAACGTTTCAAAAACGTTAAAATACATAGAAATAAATTTTAATTTTATCCTTTAATAATATCAATTTTTTACTATACACAATATTCAATTATTTTTTAATAACATCTAAATAAAATACACTTAATTATATTACTTTCATTTTAAATAAATTAATTTTATTTATAATTTTACTCTTAAAAATTTTTAGTTATCATGAAATATTTGTAGAATGATTAGTATATAAATTTGCAAAAAAAAATAATATATATATATATAATAAAATATAAATTATATATTTTGTCTCTAATGTATCAAAATTCTTTAAACTTATAAAAAAATAATTTTATTTAAAATAAAAATAATGTGATTAAATATAATTTACTTAGATGTAATTAAAAAATAATTGAATACTATGTACAGTAAAAAATTAATATTATTAAAAGATAAAATTGAATTAAAAATTATTTTTATGTATAATTTTTGTCTCTAACGTTTTCGTCCTATTTAAATCTCTAGTATTTTAAAATTGTTTCAATTTTGTCCCGTCGTCAATTCTGTTAATGGATCTCTAACGACAGAATAATATTCAATCAATTTTAAAATGTTAAAGATTTAAATAAGATGATTGAAATGTTAAGAATAACTTTGGAACTTATTTTAAATATTGGAATAAAAATAATACTTTAGAATAATTTATTTTTTGTGTACCCACTGTATAATTATTTAGATATACCACGAATTCATGATCGGCACGCGCCTCGTGGCTTCTGCACGTGTCTCCCTCTGTCTAAGACCTGAGAGGCTGAGACGACGTTTCACTCCTTTTGCGGGTTAAACGACAAAAAGAGCCAACAAAAATACAAAATTCCGCAAAACGACAATACGCCAACGCTAGTGTGGCATGGCCATACGGACACTAGAGATGACACGCCACACGTGGCACAAGATTTAAAGTAGGGCTCACTTGCGTCCTTTCACTCCTTTGTTTATTCTTGCGACACGTATGGATGGTACTATGGTAGATACTATACTATTTTGGGAGTAAATATATGGATAGATAGCTCTCTTTAATTAGACACCACTATTTGTTCTATAGTTTCAAGCAAAAAGATTATCTAGTTCAAATTTGGAGAAATTCTCTTTCATTATATAGTGTGTAAATTCGTACCATTATTGGTTTATGAAGTATGCCTCGGTAAAGATTCAATAAATGAGGGAACAATCAAAGTTGAGTTAGCGTGGGTTTGGATTAGAGTTTGTAAATAAAATTTTGTATAGAATTAATTTTGTAAATTTGATTATGATATATATAAATGAACATATAAAAATTTTAAATAAAAATATTCATACTATTAATATAAAAAATAAATAAAAAATTGATAAAAATTAAAATTTAATAAAGAGTACTAATAATAATATTAAAAAATATTTATTTATGAAAAAATTCAAGAATTTTGATGATTATTTTTAGTATTTTTTATTGTGGATAAAATTAAATGGCAAAATTAGTAGAATGTCAATTAATTTTTTAATTTATAAAGTGAACGCAAAGTAGCTTTTGCTGAACGGTAGTTTAAACCCAAAATCATGTTCGCGTTCAGAAGAAAAAAGTTAGCCAAACAAAAATTACAACTTTTAAAAAGATTAAACGCACTTCTTGTGTTTCTAACGTGTTTACTAAACACACCTTTGGATATATTCATCAAGATAAACTTGCCGCCATTAGAAATAAAGAAAGTCTATGGGCCAATATTTTTGTTGAAATCTGTCCAGCGTTTAACTATCAAAAGAAAAATGATTAATCTTATACCATTAGATATTATTTTACACCATTAAAAATATTAATGATAACTAATTAATGACTAAACATCACAAATTCTATTGATCCCTTAACACCCCTCTTAAAAATAATCTCCTTAAAAAAACAAGAACTTACAATCCTTCAAAAATGATAAAAAAAATAATTGACAATTTTACGAACTATGATTGATTTATAAATTTTAATAATTGTTTTAGAATTAATTAAGAATAACGGGCACAATATCATACTAATACAAAAAAAGGCACACAAAAAATACTAATACCAAAAAGAGATCATGATTACTTGATTAGTAAAGGTTTCTAAGTTTTATAATCTTTAAGGTGTTTATTGATCAAATATTGTGATAGGTATATAGATAGATAAGGAAATCATATAACTTTTTTTTTTAATTTGCATACGGTATTTTTTAACATATTAAAGATTAATTTATCGTGGATTAAAATTTTATTTAAAGATTTGCAGTCAAAATGAGTTGCTATATATATATAAAGTATAATTCTAATTTTTAATATTTAAACTAATAAATTAATCATTAAACTAATTTAAATTGGTTAAAATTATATAACTTTAATCTAGCCAAGAACTGCACCTTTTAAAAAAAAATCTTTTCTTTCTTTCTTTTTTGCTTTTGCGTCCGAAACTTTAGTTTGAGATATAACTTATTTAAACTATTTTTTTAAAAAAATAGCTTAAATAATAAATATTTATATTAAAAATAATTCATAAATAAATTATTTTATCTGTAAATTTTTAATTTTAAAAATATTTATTTTTCAAAAAATAAAAAACTTTTTATTATTAAAAAAATTATTTTTTTTATAGACACTAAAATAATTTTTTAAAAAACTAAAAATTAATTTTAAAATTTATATCAAACATTAATACTATATATTTTTATAAGCTAAAAATTAAAAAAAATAACTTGTAAATCTATCTAGACGCCCCATATCTACTTGTGGCCTTGTGGGACTACCTTCGGCGTTAGTGGATTAACATAGCAATAGCATAATTGAATTTAAAGGAGCTACTACTGATTAAATTAAATACACGGAATTGTAACCAATAAATAAATAAATACATGGAAATATCAACCGGGACCAAAAAGAAGTATGGAATTCAATGTTCTAGTTTCATACTTCATTGTATTCAGCTTTTATCATAACAAAGCATGGAATTTATTCTTCACACTTATCATGAATATGTCCCCATACGTAATCTCTAAGCATATCATGTCTAATTTATATGTCCAAAAATTATAAAAAAGTGATATTGTCACTTTTTTATTGTGTGATTTTTCTTTTCTCTATTTTTTTTATTTTCGTTATTTTATTTTCTATAGTGATAGAAGAAACTTTTCATGGTGAGGATAATTTCATAAGAATATAGATGAGTGATATTATTAATTTAAAGAATAATAATATACACTTCCAAATTATAAAAATCTTTGATATAGATGAACTCTTAGGTAATGTTTATCATGTTTTTTCTGGTATTAAAATTTCAGTCTTTATCTTTAAAATTTTAGTACTTTTAAAATATAAAGATACAAGAAACTGAAAATTTTTGGAATGAAAATTGAAATTTTAATAATATTTTATTCTTAAAATACTCTTATTTGAATTAATTAATTCTAATTTTATTTTTTGTGCAAATTAAATTAGAACTTCATTTTTATTTCAGTCTCTGTCTCTTATTTTACACCAAATATAATACTAAAACTTATTTCAGTATCTATCTCTCAGTCTCAATCTCTAAATCTATATCTCTCTTTCAAACACTACCTTAAGGCTTAAGCAAAACTGCTGGATTGTTACTCTCAAATTTCAATTTTATTATTTTACAAAACATGTTTCTTTTGTATAGTTGTCCTTATTTTCTAGGTTTTGGGTGTATTTTCCTTGTTATTGATCTTAGCTTCTTACAGTTACTTGGTCTTCAGTTAAAGAAGGTTCCTGCCATCAATTGCTGGATAGTTTTTAGAGAGGTGAAAGACCAAAAAGAATACAGATTTAGTTGCATTTGGAAATTATTCGAGACAAAAATACAAAAACAATAGATACAGAGACTCATTTAGTTATAGAAACAGAAACAAACACACAATTGTTTTGTCCAATAGATATAAATAAGAACGATAAACTTCAGGAACAATAATGGGCAGCAAGAGTATGATCAATATATTAAAGAATGCTCTGCTTGGACAGTTTGTATTTTTAGACAGAAGTTAAGTATATTTTGTGTCTCTTAAGTTTACAATTTTTTTAAAAAAAAACTCTTAACGTTTAATTTCAATTAATATTATCCCTAACATGTTTAATTTGTGTCAAAGCTATCTCTAGATATTTTGATTTGTATCCCTAATATTTTAGATGTAATTAACGTGTGAAGATAATTTTGACACAAATAAAAAATGTCAGAGACAATTAAATCTAATTAAACATTATGAGTATTTTTTAAGAAAATTATAAACGTCAGAGACATAAAGCATGTTTTATACTTAAGATAGAAATGAAAATTGAGCAATAGTATGGCAATGTTTCCACACTTCATGCACCGAAGTCTAAAGTTCGGGCAGCAATCACACCCATTCCCATTGTGGCAACATTACATTTTCCGTTGAGCATTACGCATTGCCGTCCTCACTTTGCTTTGTTGCCAATCATAACATAATGCTAAAACATTGAACGTGTGTGAATGCCACCATAAATTACAGATAGAGCAGCAAAAGAAACAAGCATTTGATCATAAATGAACTATGATCTAGTTGACTAATTTCCCATTTGCATTTCCATAGGATTGCCCAAGAAAACTGGGATTATAGAGTTAAAATGATGAAACAAAAACATGCAAATGTATACACAAACTTTTTCTTTGCACTAAATCTGACAATCCATCAGTTAGGAAGATTGAGATGAGAGTTTCAGGCATTCACTCTGGCACCTCCTAAGGCATATGTCATTCCAATTAGGTACCTGATGCTGGTTAACACAAACAGTGCGAGCGCAAGCGTCAGCGCACGCATCAAGGTCAGATACACCACAGACAGTGACACAAGTATCAGGAATGGGGTCCTTTGAGAATGAGCCAACCTTCTTCAACATCCTCTTCGATGTGCATACCCTTTCGCAGACAAAGATTTCATCGGAGCTCCTTTCTCTTCCCCTTGTGCTCTTCAGCCTCTGCTCCTCTGCATTCCTCTTCTTCACCCTAAAAGCTTGTCCTGCAACAACCAAAGGGATTGCAGCACCCAAAAGGGACCACCAGAATTCCCCCATCTCTAAATATACAATGTCAGCTACCTTGCTTCTAATTATAAAATTTCTAGTTCAACTCGTTCATCAGGATTATCCAACAAAATAACGAAACAACAAGAACAACAAGTCAACAACAACAACAAAGCCTCATCCTACTAGGTGGGATTGGTTACATGGATCAAGCACGTCATTGAGTCCTATCATCTATCATGTCTAGAGTGATATTGTTTAAGCGTAGAGCGAACTAAATCAATTGAATAAAATAATCCCAAAATCAAAATCTTTAGACCGAACTAAATTCCTCAAATTTATCAAACAAAGACAAGTACACCAAAGATTTATATAGAGCATATGTCACTGTTCCATCTATCCAAGTAGACTCATAATAATTTCTTTTATTACTAATAAAAAGAATGAATTATTACATTTTCCTTGTCTAGAATACGTAAAAACATCGTAATTATAACAGTGAGAATGAAAGTTGAAAAAAATGAAAATGCAAAATCAAGTGAAGCATTTTAACAAACAGATAACGTGCATTCTGGGGGGAGAGAACGAGGTAGTGCATATGCATTTGCATTCTCCACATAGATGCTTCAATTGTGCAGGAGTAAGTAATAACAATGCAAATATAATAATCAAAACAAGTTGCAACAAAGGAATTAAAAGAAGAATAAGCAAACAGAAGTTGAAGAGAATATTATTATGTAAAACAGAACTAAACGCAAGAAATGGGGAATTTAAAAATAAAGAAAGAGAGGAAGTAGAATGAATGAGTGAGTGTGTAAGAGAAGAAAGGAAGAAAGGAAGGAAGGATTACCGGCGGTTGTGGGAGAGAGCGGAATTGAACCGTCGGCGAAGGCCAATCAGTAAAACGGTAAACAACTAAAACCCAGCTTTCTTTTCTTTTGGACTTCTGATTTTGGGGAAGGATGAAGAGTTTAGAGTTTTGACTTTTGAATAGTAATTTTTATTTAAATTTTTAATCTGAGTAAGACATATAAAACAGATCAAGTTTTGTTCGGATAAATTACTCTCTAACAAAAATTTGTAATAAATAAGTTTCAAGTTTTATAAAATATAAAATAAAATAAAAAATTTAATTTTGATGCACCGTGGGTATAAAATAATTTTACACATACATCTAATTATGTAATATCACATAATAAAAATATTTTTTTATAGGTAAATGATATTCTACTCTATCTAAAATAACATGTAAGTTATCATTTCTGATATGTCACATTTTAATTGGATGTTTATTTTAACCTGAGTTACCTTCTCCACTCTTTCGTCCTCGTTGCGCCTCCCAAGCATCACCGTCTTATTGGTATTTCGTTTCCTCTTCTCAAATCATTCTTCTAGAAAAGGTATTCAACCGTTTACTCTTCCCCACTCCTTCGTCGTCGTCATTATACCTCTCAAGCATCACCATTTCATTGGGTGTCTTATTTTCTCTTCCAAAATCATTCTTCTAGAAAAGGGTCTCCCAAACATCACCGTCTCATTGGGTGTTTCGTTTTCTTTTCCCAAATCGTTCTTTTAGAAAAGCTACTCAAACTTTCTCTAATTGCGTTTACTCCTCTCAATTGTACTCCTTTTTCGTCATCGTTACGCCTTCCAAACATCACCGTCTCATTGGTGTATTATTTTCTCTTCCCAAATCATTATTCCAGAAAAGGTACTCTAACTCTCTCTAATTCGTTTACTCCTCCCTACTCCTTTGTCATCGTCGTTGTGCGTCCTAAATCTTAAATATCATTGTCTTATTTGGTGTTTCATTTTCTTCTTTTGTCAAGTCGTTACCGTTTTCCAATGATATTATTAACTCTCATGAGGTTAAAATAATTTAAGTTAAAATAAACACCCAATTAGAATATGACACATTATAGAGGATAACTTACATGTTACTTTAGATAGGGTATGATAACATTCACCTTTTTTATATTGACCGCGTAAATGGTCATAAAAAATGGATGTAATTGCACGCCTAGTCGCCTACGTCAAATGCTTTACATTATTAGTGCATCAAAATTAAACTATAAAATTAATATTTAATGAAATAAAAAAATAAGAGAAAGTCTAGGGATCAGCACTTTTATTGAAATTCGGCCAACACTTAACTATCAAAACAAAATGAGTAATCCTACACCATTAGATGTCATCTCATACTTTTAAAAATATTGATGATGGCTAATTGATGATTACATATTACAAATTTTGCTGGCTACTAGCTAGGGGTGGCAAGCGGGAAGCCCGTCCCGCCCTGCCCCGCCTAATGAGGCGGTCTTAGAATTTCACCCTGCCCCGCCTAATTGTGGGCTGGTGGGCTAAACCCGTCAAAGCTCTTTTTTTTTTACTATTAACTACTAAATAATATATATAATTTCATAACCATATTAATAAATTTATAATTTCTAAAGGTATAAAAAATTATATTTTATATTCATAAACATTAAAGTCTTTGTAATTATAAATATCTAATGAACATAATTATAAACTAAGTTTTCATTCAAAACATAAGTATAAATATTATCTCTAAAGCAAAATAAACATAATTACATAATTATAAATATTGTCTCCAAAATAACATAAACATAATCCAAACCACTCAATTTTTATCTTCATACTCTTGTAAGTTAGGTTGGGGGAAGTTAGGTTTTGCCCAAAAAATTGTAAAAATACTCCCTCACTAAAAAAATACTAAACCCGACAGGAAAGCTCGCCCCATCCTGCTAAAACCCGCGATTTAAGGTGCGAATTAAGCGTATTTTTACTATTTAGCGGTACCAATTTTTCAGCCTGACTCACTTTTTTAGCGGGTTATGCCGGCCGACCCGATAGGTTTAGGCCCGTTTACCACCCTTATTCCTAGCACTCCTCAAAATATAAATTAGTTTCACATCTAAACATTTATCTCAATTTTTTCAAGTATTGTTTTTTTTTTCAAAAATAATTCTTTTGGAGATGCTCCTCCATTCAAACCAAACCAAGTCATGTGAGGTATAGACTATAGAGTTTAGTAATATCAATCATGTGTTATTACACAGATAATCCATTTTCAATATGATAATCGGCATTTTTAAGAGTGCCTTTGGAGGGATATAAAAAACAAAAATAGAGATAAAATCATAAGTAATATGTTTGATTGGACAAATATACACTAAGATACATATAGAAAACAAAAAGTTAAATTACTTTTTTTATTTTTATAATTTTATTAAAAATTAGGTTTTTATGCCCGTTTTAAATATCTAATTGTATCATGCTATTTAAAAAATTTAACTTGACAGAATCTACTCAAACATATTTTAGTGGTGTGAGATGAATGTAAATATTTTTATAAAATTTAGGATAAAGTATTGTTTTGGTTCAACATTCGAAGTAAATTTTATTTTGGTTTTTAACGTTTTAATCGTCCTATTTTTATTCCAAAACGTTTA
Source organism: Arachis stenosperma (assembly GCF_014773155.1). NCBI lineage: Eukaryota > Viridiplantae > Streptophyta > Magnoliopsida > Fabales > Fabaceae > Arachis > Arachis stenosperma. The sequence continues at coordinate 45,291,172 of NC_080384.1, forward strand.
AAATAATATCAATATTATTTTTCCAACAAATTTTTTACTAACAATTAACTAAATTGATGTACTAGTAATAATATTTTTGTTAAAGTGCTCAACCTATTCTCCTACTTTTATTTTCTCAATAAGTCTAAACTTTATTTTCTTACTCCTTTCTTCCTTTCTTTTTTATATTATTAATTCTCCAAGAAATGTTTGAGGAGAAAAAAGAAAAAAGTAGAAGAATAGAATTTAGACTTTTGAGAGAGTAAAAATGAAAGAAGAGGTTGAACAAATGTAGTTTTAATAAAAATATTATTAACAGCACATTAATTTTGTTAAATGTTGGTGAACAATTTAATAGTGAAATAATATTATACTATTTTAAATTTTTGGGATAAAAATAAAAAGATTAAAGATTAAAATAATATTTATTCTAAATTTTGGGATCAAAATAATACTTTATCTTAATATTTATTATTAAAAAGATCTAAGTTCAAATTTAAAATTAGTATAAGAATTTAAAATTTAATTAAAAATTAAAAAATATAAAGATTAATAGAATAATTTAATTAAAAAGTATAACAAGATAAAAACATACAAAATAATTATTGTGCCAGGATAATAATAAACTATTTTGCAAGAATAAAATACATTAGAAAAATATATTTTTGTTTTGTTTAATATTAAAATTGGCAAAACAATTAACTCCGGTGAAAAAAAAAAACAGAAAGTAAAAAAGAAACATAGACAAAACAGATTTGTCCTTTAGTAAATTATCCGAATAAAGACAACAACAACAAAAAAAAATACCCTAAAAGAAAAGGTTGTCGACTTATTTTTTTAGTAATGGAAGTTACTGTTTTGTTATCCTTAGTTACAAGGTTGCGAGAATCGGACCGGTCAATGAATCGGTGAGATTACTGGTTCAATGGTTCAATGGTTCGACCGGAGTTCAACTGGGGTTCAACCGGTTTAATTAAATATTAAATAAAATTATTAAAAAACTTAAAAATAATTTTAAATATATTAATTTAATAAAAAACCGTTAAAAAACCGTAAAAAACTGACCGGTTCGACCGGTTTACCAGTTAACCGGCCAGTTCAACCGATTTTTTACCAGTTTTTTACTGGTTGGTTTTTGAGCTTACCCGGATCGGTTAACTGATCGGTTCTCGGTTTTTCCGGTTGAACCGGCCGGTCCAGTCCGGTTTTCAGAACCATGCTTAGTTATGAGAAAGTTGGGTGTTTTAATTTAATATGGTGGTGATTTTTTTTTAATTGTAAAAATCAAATTAGAGACTCAGATTTGGGTGAATTAAAATTTTAAATGAAATTTGAGGATTAGATTTTTAGATTGATGAGTTTGAATTTGAGATTGCAGAAAGGTCCAATTTTTAGGTGGTTGATTTTTTTTTATCATTAAACAAAATTGTGGGTCAAATTTATAAAATTTAAGAAATAGACTCTCCGATTTCTTGGAATATAACCTTCACAGCTGAGTGAAAGTGTAAAACACACTAACTTCTAATAACTACGCAAAACACAACCATCTCTCTAATATAAAATTAAAAAGTATACTAGTCCTACTAGTAAGCAGTTCACATTAATCAAAATAAGAGTAGTACTTTAAATTGGTTTTAATAATATTTGTTTTGAATAAAATTAAATAGTTACTAATATTTTAGAATATAAGATAAATTAATCTCTAATAAAATTTTAAAAGTATATTAATCATATAATTTTCTAATTTTTAAATAATTTAATCTCTCAACCATGTTATTTTTTTAAGAGTGAAGTATTAAATTGGTCTTCTATTTTTGGGCGTAATTCTGTTTTAGTTTTTAAGGTTTAAAATATCCTATTTGAATCTAAAAAAGTTTCATTTAGCATCAATTTAGTTCCTGTGAGATCAAACTTAAATAATTAAGGGAATGTCCTACATTACGTACAAGAACAAAATCGATAATTTGGAGAACAAATACAAGCTCTAAAGGCACAAAATCAACCGTTGATGTACCAATATATTTATTTATTATTTTTTTATAATATAAATAAAATATTTTCTATAGAACTAAAGAGAATGATAAATAAATGTATTGATACATCAACGGTTGATTTTATGTCTCTGGAGCTTGTATTTGTTTTTCAGATTATCGATTTTGTTCTGGTACTATTGTTATGTAGGTCATTCCGTTAATTATTTAACTTTGATCTTACTGTGGCACTAAATTAATACTAAATAAAATTTTTTTGAATTCAAATAGAACACTTTAAACCTTAAGGATCAAATTTATTTTTTTTTCAAAATACTAAGAACAAATTGCCAAGAAAAAATATTAAATGATAATTTATTTTCTACTATTCTAAAAAGTGAATTACCCAAATATACCCAAACATGCTTCATTTATAATTTCGTATATTCTACATTGAATAAGGTGACACAGGGATGAAGCTTGATCCACTTTTCAGCAGAGTTTTTGTTAGAAAAAAAGATATCAATTCTTCTTGCATTGCACTCAAGTAAAAGTAATTAGGTCATTCTGGCTTCATTCTTTATTTTCTTCCAAATTGGAGACATCAGAGATCAGACATTGACATAGACCTTTGCGTGAAGTAGAAATAAAATATACTTCTTATTACATTAAGTTAATTAATTAATTAAAATTCATTATTCATATAGGTTAATTCTCATTCTCATTCTCATCATTGCATCATGCTCCATTGTGAGTGAGAGACAGAGAGAGAGAGAGAGAGAAAGGGTCTTCTTATCTCAATCTCAATGTAATTCAGTTCTGAAGAGTGAAAAGCATAGCTCCTACCATAGTAAGTTCTTTACCAAAACAACAAGAAGAAATTGTCTTCTATGCTTCAAACTCATGAGAACCTTATCTTTGAATCTTATTTGACTAGAGAGTTCAAAAGCGCATTCTACTGTTCTGTGTTTTCTTCTTTTCCTTTTTTGTTTTAATCTTTGTCTATTGCTTCTGAGAAATCGGAATTTTTCTGTTTAGTGGTTAATGTTTGGTTGGGAAGAAAACATGTGAATATTAGTTTGATTTTTTGAGGTTTCTAGTGTAGTAACGGAAATTAAAAATGAAAATATAAAAAGGGAAATCTTTACTTTGTTCTCATTCTATGTAGAAATTTCAGGGTAGCAATAAATAAATCCGATTCCAGGTCAAGAACAAAGAGGGTAGGTTGATCACGATCAAGTTTCTTTGGGGTTTATCTGAGTAGAGGGTAGGTCTTCATATTCGTTTCCTTTTCAACTTCATAGATGCAACGTTTAATTCAGTTTAATGGAGTTAACAGACTGAGATTTATTTGTTTCTTTGTGTGTTTTGGGAATTTAAGTTTGTTTTTGTATATATATGATTTTAGAATGTTTAATTTGTTGTTGTATATTTGTTTTGGTTCCAGGGAATACTTGACTTAAGATGCCAGGAAAACCCGAATCAGACGAGTGGCGGGCGAAGCGAAGCCAGCAGATTCAGTTTCAAGCTTCCATTTATGCTCAGCCCTGGTGGCGCGGCGGAGCTGGTGAGAATTCCCCAAAATCATCATCAGTAGATCAGCAGTTGAATGGTTCATCAGCCATGAATGGTGGCACAATCACAACACAATCAGAGACTAATGAAGTTGTTGGTTTCAATAAACAGATGCAGTCTTTGATTTCTCAATCACTACCTGGAATTGATAACTCAGGTGTCTGTATTTTGGCATAATGCATAGATGTTCTGGTTTTGAGTAAGTATAACACTTTCCCAAATCGTATCCGTCCCGGATTTGGCTTCTCTAAAGTGAGTTTATTGGTAAAGTGGGAAATCCAAGAGGATAACTAACATTTCATCATTTGGTGAGTCCTATACATGATGAAAGCTATTGATTTAACATTGGTTATTCATTAACAGTTAACCCTTTACTTTATCACTTTACGAACATCAACATGCTTACTTTAGAGGAGCCATATTCGTCCCTTTTCTGTCCCATTAATCGCTGCTCACAGAGAGAGTGTGTGTGTGTATTAAGATCAAATGACAACGATGTCAATTTAAGTATATGTTACACTGTTGAATAGCTTTTTGCTTGTGTAATTGTTTTAAAAAGTTCAACTGTTGGATTAGAAACTTTTATCTTATAGATCTATATCTAGAAAATTTCATGTGAATTCATAATCATTTGCTATACTTTTTATATCCTTAAAAATCAACATAATATATATGTTCAGAATATAATAAACCAATAGTTCTTCAGTTGCATGCTTATTGATATCCGATTTTTTGAAATTTGGTATAAATGATCTTTATATATTGTGATTTAATGGTTAAATTGTTAAAATATACTTCCTATTAAGTTATTGCCTATCTTCCACGTGGCAAGAGGTGATTAGTGAGAGAGGAGAATTATTGTTTTGGTAGACTGAGTTGAAATAACTTCAGGTCAGTTGCAATTTTGCTACTGCAGTTTCTCCAACCAATTGAACGTTCTCACCTTTAATAGGACTCTTTGTCATCAATGAGTTCCATGCCCTTTAAATTAGGGTTTAATTGTCACAAATATAAGAAACTTATCTACTATATGTAACCTTTTTGAAAGGGAGGAATTTGTATCTCAAATGATGGTTTTTGGTTAGTTAATTGTCTTTTTGTCTTGGTTTTGGTCAAAAGAAAAAAACGGTTATCATTTGATCTATGTAGCCAGCTCCACTTATTGGGATAAGAATTTTGATTAGTTAACTGTCTTTTATTTTCATTTTTTACAAAAAATAATAATAAATAAAGTGCAATTGAACCTAAATAGAATATAGGTAGGGAATTGCATGAGGTGCATAGTAGAATTTACTAGGAACTGAATTGTGCTTTTGCATAGACACTGGAATGTTATATGAATATGATATTTATAAATATTTTGATTGTTGTTCTCAGGTGGAGATGTTACCAAAGAGCACCAGAACATCAAACATGCTTTTTCCTCAACCCCATTTACCATGGGAAAACACCTTGGTCCGAATTCCGAGAATGAAAGCATTAGTCATTCAATTGTAAGACCTTTGGAACTAAATTTTTCAGTCATATGCAACTATGGCATGATCCTTTGTTTACTGAGTTTATAGTGCATAAATCTAGTCCATATTCTGTTAATCTTCTTTTTCTTTGTTTCTCCATTTTCTTATTTTTCGGTTTACAGAATCTGGAACCATGTGTTTGTATAGTATACACATTTATTATGTTGGTTTAAAAGTAAAACAAACATAATAGGAGTTCTGAGTATGATGCAGGTTTTAACTTCGCAAGCTTATTTTGATGCACATTATGGTGGAGGCTTGACACCCTATGGGCAACAAACTATGGTATACTATCTAGGATTTTCCGTACAGTGTTTACGAAAATGGTTATCACTCAAACACTCCTCTCTCTCTGTCTCTCTCAGATATTCTTTGCATAAATAGCAGACCATAATTAGGCATAGTTACCAAAATTGCTACATAACAATAATTATGCGCTACATAACAATAATTATGCAAACAAGAAGACATGTCTTATCACTTGTTCACTTAGAATTAATGCATTTCAGCAATGCTAAAACTGTAACAATAAGCATTGAATGCCTTTTTGTTCTATTCCATTCTGTAAGCTGGACTCTTCACGTCCTTTAGGCGGTAATCGCTGCAAATGTGTTACCTTTCAGGATGGTTTTCCTTTTCTCTAATGGATTTCTGTGCTAAGTTATATTCAATATTCTTATTCAATCAATTTAGTGAAATGTTACTTTAGGCTCCGTTTGGTTAATGTCTATGTCTATCAGAGACATGGACACGGTGGTACGTGTACACCGTTTGTTTGCTGAGACATAAAATTTTAAAAGACACGGTTACACACAGATGCACATAAAAGACATGTATTTAGTGTATCTCTTTCAAGCTGTGACACTAAGACACAACCCATGAGACGCAGATTTTTCCAATTCTATCCCTAATTATTTTTTAAAATTCCAACCATTGTCCTTTATCTTTAACACTTGAGTTGTTTTAGTTTGGGGATAAAATGGACTTTTGAATTAAATACATGTGTCTTGTATATTATCACCAAACACGTTATAAAATTTGTGTATCTTTGTGTTCATGTATATTTGTGTCTTTGTGTCTTTGTGTCTATGTCTCTATTTTTTTAAGACAACAACCAAACACTGCCTTATTGATGATTTATTTCTAGTCCTAACAGCTGTTGCCATGATTCTAGATAAACCCTCAGCTGTATGGGATGAACCATGCTAGAATGCTTTTGCCACTTGAAATGGAAGAGGAGCCGGTTTATGTCAATGCAAAGCAGTATCATGGTATTCTGAGAAGAAGACAGTCACGTGCTAAGGCCGAGCTCGAAAAGAAAGTGATTAAAGTTAGAAAGGTACATTTGATATCCAAATTGTTCAAAAAGTAGCATCTTGAAATGAATGATTCTATTGCTACGAGAATGGGGAGCTTGTAGAAATTCATAACAATCAGAGTCCTGAGCAGTATGTCTTTAGATTTTAGAACACTTTAGGAGTTTTGAATATCAGAAGAACATAAAAGTTCTGTTACTCTTGATATGAGAGTTGAGTTTATGTATTAAGGAAAAGTCACCTAAACATCAGTTTATCTTTAAATATGCTTCTCCGTTCCACGACGATTAGTAAGTGGAATGATTCTGCATAAGCATATCTGGTATCAACTAGTCTATGATGATAACATTTGGATCATACTACTTCTGTTACTTGTTTTCGGATAAAATCTGAATCCGTCCTTTAAATTACTTTTTTGGGTGGGCAACTTATCCATTTTAAGATTACCTTCACAAAGCATAAGTGTGACCTAAACAGTTTGGACTTTGGACACATAGGATTTGAAATTGCTGATATAGGAGGTCCTTTATGATAAGTCAGTTAGATGGAAATTTTCAATTTTTTTACTTCAAATTATATACTGTGAGAGTCTAGAAGGGGATCCTTGGAGCAATAGGTGAGTTGTCTCCGTGTGATCTCAAGGTCATGGGTTCAAGCCGTGGAAATAGCCACTGATATAATTATCGGGTTAGGCCGTGTACATTACACCCTTTGGGTGCGGCCTTTTCCCGGACCCTGCGTTAACACCGGATGCTTTTATACTGTGTGAGTCTAGCATTGTGTTTTTCTCTGTACATGATCATGGTCATTTAGTGCGGTAAAGATCACAAATGACCATGATGCTTATTGAGGCTTCATCATTCCTCACACTAGTAGGTGTTTGAGTGAATGTTTTGCATAACTTTAGATCTTTCATTTGTGTCCAATAATAAGTGATAGTTATTACTGATGGTTGTAACTTGTAACTTGTTTCACTAATTTCTTTTCTTTCAGCCATATCTTCATGAGTCGCGTCACCTTCATGCTATGAGAAGGGCAAGGGGTAATGGTGGTCGCTTTCTTAATACAAAGAAGCTTGAAGGCAACAACAACAACAGTATAAACCCCTCAATGGAATCCGGAAGCTCCCTTTCCACGGCTACTTTACATTCCAACAATGATCACTATGTTGTGTCGCAGTCCATGGTTCACGACATGGAGAAAATGCAGAATTTCACCATTGGTTTCCATGGTAGCAATGGTCTGTCCTCAATGTACCATTCACAGTTTAATGGAAGAAATGAGGGACATTGCTTTGGTGGAGAAAGGCAAGGCATGCTTATGCATGGAGCCCCAAATGGGGCTATTGAATGACATCTCCCCCCAAGTTGGTGGTTCCCTCCAGCACATGGCGACTCTAAAGGTAACCTGAAAACACTTTACAACCTTGTCTATTTGTTCTAAAGATTATTGTGGGTAAAAGTATTCTAACATAGTAGTATTTGATACATATACATGGATAGCAGACATGGTTTTAATCCGAAATCAAAAGCATGTCAACAACCTTATCATCGAGTTTTATTTTGATGCACTGATAGTGTTTTACACCGTCGTTCGATCACATCATTCTTTCAAATGACTATTCATGCAGTCAATGTAAAGGTAGTTATTTTTGTTGATGTGCTGTTACACGATTGAATGCACATGTAAAACTGTTTTACACTAACAGTGCATAAAAATTAAATTCTTTGTCATTTTGAATATAGAAAGTTTTTAGTAATGGAAACAAATATAAGACATACCCATGATAAGAAGTTTTACAAATCTACTTGTAAATAACTTTATACTTTGAAACTTTCCTTTACATGATTAAGAGTGTTGTGTGTTTGTCCATTATTGCTTTAAATCTTATATAAGGCTAATATTGTTGCAGATGAAGTTGGTGAGCTTTGTCTCATCCAACTTTGGAGGATACCACCGTTACAAGAGAGTTTCATCTCAGGCAACTCATTCTTGGCTCAGTTAAATGGTGAGATCAATAAGGAAGGTTCATGGTTCAATCCATGCCTTCTTTGGTCTCCCTTTATCTCAATTTCCCTTCACTTTTGTAAAATGGATGAAGGAAAGAAGACAAATAACTTTGATTTCTGAACTATTTGTGACTTGGATGTGGACATATAATATTTAAATATGGGAGATATTTGAAACTGGATTTGAATGTTCATAGAACCGTACATTAACATCATTTTGCGTGAAAATGTCATAATGTTGTGTTTCTTGACATGCATCTCCCTTAATTGGTGAGTATTTAGTGGCTATACTTTCATATTTATGTGCTTTTGTATTTTTTAACATTGATAGTAATGATTGATGAATATTATTAAGTAATAAAAGTATACATACTATTTTTTTCAAGTCATTATGTCTACAATAATAGAGTTGTGCTGAGTTAATTTATTTCAAATCATATTTTTTTCAAGTCATTATGTATACAATAAAAGATTTTTTTACCGTGACTAAGTTAGTGTGTGCGAGTGTATTACTGTATTTGTAATTTTGTATGACCGAAAAAAAAAACCATAATAATTAACCATGTTCTTAACCCAAAACAGGTTTTCTTCTAATGAAATGTTTATAACAGTCACAAAATGTACAGAATCAACAATCAAGTACAAAATAAAAGAATTTTGATAATTTTTTTTTCTTTTGCATAACATACATTACTATGAATTTTTTTTTTTTTTGGTAAGGACATTACTATGAATTTTATATTTCACTTTCTGACTTTAATCCAAAATTTGAAGTCGATACAACTTTTTTGGAGGCCAACAAATCTTCTACCATGTCACTGCCTCAGTGACAAAGAATTTCGACATTTGAAACACAAAAAGTTTAAGACATTGAATATTTTTACATTCACAATTTTTTATTTTTTCTTAACTTCCTCTCTCTCAATTGCTTCTCTCACAAGTTTAAAATACGTGTAACTCTTTTAATTTTTTTTTTCCTTTTCTCTTATCTAGATTTTTTCTTAACCATCTAATTAAATGGTTAATTAAGTCATTTATATATTATATATACATTTAATAAATTATTTGTGACATTATCCTTGTGTCATGAATCTCAACTATTGCTCTAAACATCTAATCTCCAAATCTGAAGAATCTCATCACATTATTCAGAATTGTTTTTTTGTTCATAAGCTTTCATGATCTCATCTATCATCTATGCGTACTATATCCATTTCAGATGGCTTCCCTTAATGTATCAAGATTCTAGGACCATAACTCATTTCTAATTATAATATGACAGAAAGTGTGCACTGTCTCCATTTGTGAATTAAAAGTTTCCTTGAATACATACACTGGAAATTAAAGAAACAATTTGATAGAAGTTGTATGTGATTCATGTACTAAGTACTAACCAAGTTTTCAATCGCAAGGTAGGTTCATTTATTATTTTTTTTTTCGTGCTGTGTTTCTCAATTTAATTTTCATATTCGGTTTTCTTTTATTTGTTTGTTTTTCTATTTATACAAACTCAAATATGTTATTTGAGTAATTTATAAATCTGTTATTACTGAAGGTAAAATTATGTATTGTAATGTTGAGCAAGAAATTAGTTAAATGAAATTTAATTAGAAAAAACTCATTTATACATATTTCTTGAATCTACTTGCCACTCATTGGATTCTTTTCTTTGAATTATTGGGTAACCACCAAAAACACCCCAAATTATTCATACACTAACAAAAATACATCCGAATTTTAGTTTCAACAAAAATACTTTTAAATAATTTTAAAACGCAACAAAAATGCCCAACAATAAATATGTATTTTAGAAAATACTTTAGAAATTAAATTTTGATAAAATTTTTTACAAGTATGATTATAAAAATGAAATATTATTATCCTTAAAATTTGATGACTTTTCGTTAAGTATATATATATTTTGTAATTTTTTTTAACAACCAATAATATTTTTAAAAAATCACAAAAAATATATACTTAGCAAAAATTTCCAAATTTTAAAAATAATAATATATCATTTTTTTAATCATACTTACAAAAAATCACATTAAAATTCAATATCTAATGCATTTTTAAAATGTTAAATTTTTTGCAAGATTATCTAACATTAAATATATATTTATTAAAAAATACATTAAAAATTAAAATTTTATATGATTTTTTACAAATATAATTAAAAAATAAGATATTATTATCCTTAAAATTTGATAATTTTTTGTTTAGTATACTTTATTTTATTAACAACCAATAAGACTTTTAAAAAATTACAAAAAATATATATATACTTAACAAAAAAATTACCAAATTTTCAGAATAATATTATCCCAATTTTTTTCACATCAAAATTCAATCTCTAAAACATTTTCTAAAAATATATATTTCTAGTTAAACATTTTAATTGCGTTTTTAAATTATTTAAAAACAATTTTATCAATAGTAAAATTCAAATATATTTTTATTAGTATTTGAATAATTTAGAAACATTTTTAATGGTTAACCCTTAAAAAAATATGCCTCCACATGGAAGCTATGGCTATGGACACATTACAATATTATAATTGTTACAATGATTTAATTAGGCAAGTTTGTTCTCACATAAATAGTTACGTACGGTCTAAATCAAATGTGTGGTTGCAATTTTACATAAATAAAATTTCCTTTTCTCTTCTAGCTCCTCGATATTTTTTTTTTCTTTTCCACTTCTCTCACACCTCTCTGCCTCTTCAAAATCATGTTTTGTTTTGAAATTTCAATTAGAATAGAACAATGTGCTTCACTTTACTAGAACATTCAAAACAGAGAAACAACTAAAACAAATGGGTCTTAACTAATATCAATCCAGATGTTCCTTTTTTTTTTCTTTTTGTCTTGTTATTTACATTTCCATGGAACATCATTCCTTTAGTGGCACTTTGCTCCTTCCCTTGAAAAAAAATCTGTCACAATTGATCAAATACTTCATTAGGGCCCTCAAAATAAAAAATAAACCAAAAAAGAGATGATATTTGTAAAGTCCAGTACACAAGCTAACATGCACTCCGTCTCTGCCCTTGGATGGGGTGTGGAATCTTCTAAAATGAATAAATACCACCACATCCAAAGGCGAGAGGTTAGAGTGCACACTTAGTGTACAAGGCAAACATGAATAACAAAACCTTTTTTCTGGAAAATTTGCTAGAAAGCAAGAAATGTTAAATTGTAGAGTCCAATATCTCTGCAATTAACCAATATTACAGTTACAATTCAGAGTGTAAACCAATAAATAGCAGTAATTATGTTAAAATGAACAGAACCACATCCATACCATTGTTGGTTTTTCCTGAACTCAGTAAGCACGGGATATATGTTCTCGAATGCTGTGTAAGTCTCATCTCTCACCTAGAATATGGAAAGAAAAACAAATAAATAATCTTGGGAACATGTACATCAAAACCAAAATGAGAAGAACAGACTAAAAATACGAAGGAATATTACCTTGGCACCTGTTAGCACAATTTTCCCAGAGACAAATATAAGCAAGACTATCTTAGGCTGCTTCATACGGTAAATTAGCCCCGGAAACAGCTCTGGTTCGTACTAACATCACAAACAGCAAAGTTGAAGATTTATTCAACATTTTCTTTAACTTGATGACATGGGAATTTATTGGACATGCAACTTGTTTCATGATTACAATACCATTCATTAAGGTTCACTATTTCCACCATGTTACTTATAAAAATATCATACAAAAGAAAGAAATATAGGCTTCTGCAGCGTTCAATGAAACATTGAGCATAGCCAGCCAGCAGCATCATCACATTAATAACTAAACAAAACCACCTTAAGGTTGTTCAATATCAGTTTTGCATATGGAGTTCAATACATGTCAGATCAACACTCTCAATAGTTGGAGAAACTAAAATTTAGACAACATATAGTTCTCTATATATAATATCTCACAGGGTACCTAACTCAATCTCAATATAATTATTTTTAATGTAGAAGTCATGAGATACGCAAACCAACCCAAAATCCATTAAAAAATAATAATGTTAAATAATAAGTTAATAACTTACACTTGAGAAAGCACCATGGGAATATGCAAGACCCTCAAGTCTTATGGGGAACTTGACATCACAAGAGCCAACAATATTCTGAATCTTGAAATCCTGAAGCATGAAATGAGTCAACTACTATTAGATATAACAGTAGAGAGTGAAAATACTTCGTAAACATAACGAGATATAACATAAGTATTACCTTAAACTTGGCCGGGAAACCAAGCTTCTGGATAATTCGAGCATACTGAAGGAAGAAAATGTAAAATTAGACGATGATGCAAATTTTTAGGAATAAAGAGCATCCTAACCCACCACCCGCTCTCTTTCCATATGAAGAAAGAAGGCAAATGGATACTCATACCTTCCTTGCGGCCAATTTAGACTGTTGCTCACTCTTCGCTCCAGTACACACCTAGCCGTACCAATGGAATTTAACATTAGGAATGTAAGCTAAAGCTTAAAAGAGACAAATTCAACTAAAGCGACAAGAATCATCCAATCATGAATAAAATCACAAAGCAAGAGCATTATTGAAATCATGGCAGAATACAATGAATCATAAGATGATCAATTAGCAAAAGTAGTTGCATATAAAAAAATTCACCACCTTTTTATTTGAGGACAGTGATATCCACTACCATCATTTATTAACAGAATACTAGGTTAGTTTTAAGGAACATACCATCTTGCCAGAAGCAAAAATGAGGGCAGTTGTTTTTGGTTCTCTGATCCTCATAATCACAGCAGCGAAACGCTATAAAGGATGATAACACAACTATTAGCACAGTGTACAAGGTTAATTATTGATTTTGGATCAAATATAAACATATGTTTATATGTTTCGAATATAATGTTTATATGTTTCGAAAAGCAAGATACATGGACAAAATGCATGTAGTTCCTAAGCAAACCATAATTATGATAGAGCAAAGTGTTTGTACAGCTTAGACAATATGCATAAGTTAAATTCAACATCAACTAAGTGAAACTTGCCTTGGGATTGTACTCTGCATTACGAGCTTGAAGTGCAATCGTTTTAAGATCCAACTTACAGTCCAAATTGACCGTTGATACAATATTTCTGGGGTACAAATAATTTGGTTATCAGATTATAAAAGCAAAGTGATTACATATTCCAAGATAAACAACAAAGCTTTAACACATAAAGTCAGCTACATAAACTAAACCTCATTGAAGTGTTCTATTGTAAATTATATAGGAAGACAAAATTATGAAGATCAGATAGATACTCACTGAAGGGTAGGCACAATCCCAGAAGGGTGCTTGGTCAGATCCACTGGTTGGCTACCCTCCAATCCTTGGTCAGCCATGTACCCTAATAATTATATAACATTACACTCGGTCAGTACCAAATTTTCATCCTCGTTTTTTTTCTTGCATAAAAGGAACTATTCCAACCAAAATAATTATTAATATTTAATATACACCATCTCCTCCCCCCCCCCCCCCCCCCCCCCCAAAAAAAAAAGGCACCCAGATCTTAAAATCTCCCCAAAATAAAAAAAACTAGGAAAAAGGATGAAAAATCTAATAGCTGAACAAAATTCTTACCACAATACAATATCTTGACCCTTATTCATAACACGAGGAAACATTTTTACCGAAAGAACACCCAGAAAAATGAAAAGGAACTCAGATCCCATATTTCCCCAAAAGAATTGAGGAAAGAAACAGTAAAAAAAGAAAACCTAACAACTATAGACAAATTCCCCAAAATTCTGTGTTCTCCTTTTAATTAAATATAAAATAAAAAGAGGGGTTGTATATATATATGTCGATTGAGACAGAGCAAGCGAGATCGGACCTTTGAGGGCAAAATTAGGTTCGGATTAAGGTTAGGGGTAGACGAGAATCTACAAATCTTGAAAAATTGAAACTTAATTGAGGAGGGGAGTGTAAGAGAGAGTGGAGAAAGCGGGAAGGATTCGAAAGAACGGTTCTTTTATATGAGAAAGAGATGCGATGTTAATATGTTATATAGAGAGAGAGAAGATAGATTTGGGAACAAGATAGAGAAAGTGAAAGAAGGTTTTGTTCGTTGGTTGTGTGTTGCGGAAAGATCTGGAGAGCTGAAAGGGTAACACGGACAATGTAGCCGCTCCAACCTCTTTATTTATAGAGAGGTGTTACTATAAATAACCCTTTCACATTCCTCAAAACAAATAAATAACCCTTCCATCGGTAAAGTATTCACTTTTTAAGTTGCATATGGAAAAAAAAGTGGTGTTGGACTCAAATATGAAAATACAGATACTTTACAATTATATAGTGTAAATAGAATAGAATTTGGACCATGTGAATTACGAATTCTTCATCAGTAAAAAAATTTAAAATAACAAATAATTTGGAGGGTCGGTTTTCTAGCTTTTCGAAATTCATATTTGTCCAACTACAAGTAGGCTCATACGATTTCTTAAGTAAAATTTTAAAATCAAACAACTCGCATGGTTAAAAAGAGTAGTGCTAGGGAGCCAATGGCCTAAACGAATAAACATCTCATGATATAAAAAATTAATTTTAGGTTCACCAAGATTTGAACTCTTGACTTTTCGGATCTAGAATTTTAATACCATGTCTTGAAACCACTCATCCCAAAAGCATAACCTAATAAGACAATGTAACACTAATAATCATATCTCTAATACTTTCTGAACCTTCATTGTACACATTGTACGCTTAGGTCATTGGCTCCATATACTTTCTCTTTTAAAAAACACTAAAAATTACCATATTAAAATATATCACTCATTTTATTTCCATATCAAACTTTTTTAGCCGTAAAGTATTTGTTTGGCAGTATTTTCTAAAAAAAATATTTTTTAAATGATTTTTTTAATAGATTTTTTATAAAAGTAAACATAATTTTATTTTTGAATATTTTATATAAAAATATTTTTTATTTATTAATTATATTTAAATAAAATAAGATAAAAATATTTTTTGTTTATTTATTAAAAATTTGTTAAACACACTAAGAAATAAAAAAGATATTTTTTGTAAAAATTTTTTTTATTAATTTAATAGTTCCCAAATAAGTATTTTATATTTTTTTTAAAAGATTTTTTTCTTTAAAAAAATATTTTTTACATAATAAATAAATAAATAAGTACTTTTATCTTATTTTATCCAAACATAATTGATAGATAAAAAAATCTTTTTATATGAAATATCCAAAAATAAAATTACTTTTATTTTTATAATTTTTTTTAAAATATCATTTAAAAAATATATTTTATGAGAATAACGTCCAGACAAGTCTAAATTGTAACTTTTTAAAAAAGATGTTTTTTATTTTTATAGTACTTTTATTTTTATTACTGAAAATTTTTTAAATACACTAAAAAATTAAAAAAAATCTTTTTTTATTAAAAAAATTTTATCATAATAATGACACCCAAATAAACACAATTACAAAACATATTCCAAAACTTCAAACATTCAAAAATTAATATTTTAAAAACATAACCAAAAACTTTAAACATTCCATTCCAATCCTTCCTAGTCACTGTGCATGATTTAAAAAAAAATAGAGGCACATATATGAGACACAATCATAGATAATTGTATAGAATTCAAAGAAAATCAAAGAAAAAAAACACAGAAATCACAAAATAATTAATAAAAGAAATAACAAGGTGAAAGTAGTGAGAGGAGATGAGGGTGGTGAACGGTAGTGAGAATGAAGAAGAAGAAGAGGGAGGAGAGGGAGAGAATCTAAGAGGAGGAGAGGCACCCAGCAACAACGGTTTTGTCTTTTGCAGTGACCTTGAGATTAAGAGGTAGAAGAAGTGAGAGAGTACGAGGGTGGCGGACGGCAAAGGGTGGCGGAGAGAATGAGAGGGAGGACAGTAGAGAATTTGAGAGAAGGAGAGGGAGTAATGATCGCGAAGAAAAGCATTCGTATTATATTTACCGCATTATTTTGACAAGTACAAAATTTTAATAAAGCCATTAATATATATATAATAAACAAAATTAATTAATTTTAGGTGAAAATTCAGATGTAGATAATTTTATGTGAAATTGATAGTTGAGAATCGTTAAATAATTTTATTAGATTTGACTAAAAAGATTTCCAGTTATTAACGTCATATGAAGTTAATTCACCTGAATTTTCACCTTAATTTTATTATAAAACAATTTGTTACAAGATAAATGCGTCTTCTTCAAAAAAAATTTCTTTACTCCCCACAAATAGGGATCGCAAAAAAGTTCACACACGTGATGGAGAGGTTAACGAAAACTCCCAAAATTTTTACAGAAACGAAGACTCACCCTCACGGATAAATTGAGACGGAGTGGGATTAAAGTATCTGTTTATATTCTGACCCAAAACATAAGTCAAGCCCAATTAGGCTAAAAGGCACAATCCAAAAAAATTGGCTTTCATCGTGTATCCGACCCCACGTAAGAAGTCGGGCTCGACACCAACAAGCAGTCAGCACTTATCCAAGTGAATAACTATTTCTTTAAATATCTCACCCACTTCTAAAAGACAGATCCTAACAATCCTAAGATAAGGGGGGAGACAGATTCGGTATGCTAAACACGTTTGCGCACCGTAAGTGCCAAAAAGTGATTTGGCTGACTGATGAGCACTTTTAATGAGAAACCATTAGATTATTGTATATTTTTTAATCTAACGGTAAAGATCTTTTTGAACCTAGTTTCATATGATTGGCTAGTTAATATTTTATACAATTTTTGTGTAGTGGGATAACTTCATAAATATTAGTTTTATGATGGTTATTGTTGTTAAATTTAAAATATTTTGTGGTATTATATCAAAAAATTAAAAAAATCAAATATTTAAATTAATTCAGTTTGACTTTGGAACCTTAATGCTCAGTTCTCTCAAGCTCCTTGGCGACGCTCATTTGAACAACAGAACCGTCAGCCTCACGCGCGACCTTCCTGTCCCCAGCTCCGGCTCCGGCAAAGCCTTATATTCTCATCTGGTCAGATTCCGCCAATCGAAAAATCATTCTCCGGCCAGCTTCCGAACCTTCTTCTCATTTTCTGTAACCAATCTCAACCCTTCATCAATTGGCGGCGGCCTCGCATTTGTCCTCTCGACGGACGATGATTCCCTCGGCGACGCCGGCGGAAGTCTCGGCCTCGCTGCCGCTGCCACGAAGTTCGTCGCCGTTGAATTTGACACGTTAATGGGCGCTGAGTTCAAGGACATTAACAGTAACCACGTCGGCGTGGACTTAAATAGCATGGTTTCGGCAAAGGTTTTCGACTTGAGATTCATCAATGTCGATCTCAAAAGCGGTGACACGGTGAACGCGTGGATCGAGTTCGATGGATCAACAATGGTTTTAACGGTTTGGGTCTCGTACTTAAATCTGAAACCGAAAGACCTCATTTTGACCATGAATCTTGACGCCAATCGATACTTCAACGATTTTATGTATATAGTGTTTTCTGGTTCTACACAAGGAAGCACCGAGATTCACAGCGTTAAATGGTGGAGCTTTAGCTCTTTCTTTCCGTCGTTGTTGGCGGTGGAGATAATGAAAGAGGCGGTGCGCTTGGGACGGCAAAGGAAGGGGAGGAAGATAACCTGGAAGAGGAGGCGGCTTTTAACAATTAAGTGAAATATATTTGTTTTAAAAAATTAAAAGAAGTTACCCCTATTTTATGTCTAATTGTTAAAAAGACTCCACAAAAACATGCATTTTTATTTTGATATTTTTTGGCTGATTGGTGCGCCAAACAACTTTTTGGCATTTCGGTGCGCAAACTCCTTCCTTGTACTGAATCCGTGCCCGATAAAGAGACATGTATCCACCATCAGAAGTAGAACTACTTCAACGGTGGTTATTGGTTCCTTCCCTATAAATACACTGACAACCTAAACTTAAGTTCTAATACATTTAAAACCTGCTTAACCCCTTGCTAACTTAGGCATCAGAGTGTCTTTGCAGGTACCACCCCCATTCCTCAAAGCATATAACTCGGACGGCGGCTCCTATGCAGTAATAGCTTAGAGACCACCCTCTTTCAACGTTTGGGCCTTTCATTCAAGCTCAATCATCTGGTTTTAGGTAAGCTTCAGAACAGTACCATCTCATGGGGACCTGCGAAATTTCCACGAAATAAAACTTACTTAAATGTCCTTATGTACATAAGTTATATGAATTTAATTTTGATGCACTATTAGTGTAAAATCGTTTTATACGTACATCCAATCACATAATGTCATATTAGCAAAAATAATAATTTTTTACATTGATCGCGTGATGGTCATCTAAGAGAACGGTTGTAATTACACGACTGTATAAAACGTTTTACAATGTCAGTGCATCAAAATTAAACTCAAGTTATATAAGTAACTAACTAATTTATTTTATTTCAATTTATATGTTAAAAATTTTATAAATATATTATTATGTTAAATTATGTTTGATTTTGATATATTTAGTTGAATTATATAAGATTTTATTACGGTTATGTGAATTATTTTTAACAAAAATTTAAAACTTAAATAATCTCTAATTATCCATGATTATCTACAGGTATTCGCCACCCTCGCTAAAAAAATAAACGAGAACCTGTGAGGCCGCGACAAAAATGGAGTGAAGATGAAACGGAAGGCATTTTACTGAACAGAAACAAGAGAACTTCTCCCACTCCATAAAAACCCATTGTCATCCCTACTCACAAAACGAGTTTTCTTGAACCAGTAAAGTGACCTATCCATGTTACGGTAGCAATAACTCAGAATCTCTATGAGAATAAAATTTTGTTGAAGACCTAAATGTCCATCAAAATTTCGTTGCAACTACTTTGGGTTTCATTCAAAAAGGAAGTTATGCAATGTATTGCAGTTTTTATTGTCCCACGGGCCATCTTTGTGAGTTAGAGTTTTAGAAGATATTTTGAACCAAAGAAAAAAATTAAAAAAAATGATAAAAAAAAAGAAGAGAAGAGAGAGAGAAAGGGGTAAAGTTTGGACTTAATAAATCTTTTTAATTTTTTACACAGGGGCTTAATAAATCTTTACTCTGGAAGTTGAGAAATACTCAATGAATTGGTCCCTCCCTCACTCCAGTCCCAACAACAGAACAACTAATAAAATATATTTCATACATGTTCATTGACATACATAATTTTCCTATACATTTCATGAGGATGAGGTGAATATTCACACACATTTTTTAGTACCTCATACGCCCGCTTACTTCTTTACCTACTTGAGCTGAAATAAGATATTCACATTTTCACTAATTTCTGCTCAAGAAGATGCAAAAGTTATGTGTTAAGATGGAAAATTTCTTTATTAATTTATTTATGATAGTGTACTGGTATAAAATAGGTTGTTTCAACATAACACTGGATACATAGTATATAGCAGATACTTGCCTATACATTATGAGATAGTACATAGTGAAGCTGTCAACACTAATCAAAGTTACGCCTGTTCTTGCAGTTGGTCCTGCACATAGATCCATGAAATGAAGAGTTAGCATCATGAACTAATCATGCATACACAGGTTCGGATTGCTCGGAAGGAAAGGAAGGAAAGGGAAAAGTTCAATAAACTCTATTTTACTCTTCAAACCCTTCCCTTCTTTCACATTCCTATGAACTTTTACATTGAAAAAAAATGTAAATTTCCAATAATATGTTTCTAGTATTAAATTCTTAATAATGTAAAAACATTCTGTAAACCACACGCCATTATATAGGTTTTAGCTGTATTTCATAGTTCCTTAGCTTTCACCTTTATACCATCCTTTTTAGAAGGGAAAAAGACATGGGAATTTTATCATGTCTCCAAATTTCCCTCTACCACCCTATTTCAAAGCTCCCCTAAACTGGGGAGTCTCACAGGATTACAATGTAAATTATGAGCTTATTAAATTATTTTACAAGTAAGAAAACTTAAACTCAATTCTTCTCAGTCCTTATGCTTCCTTTTCCCTTTCTTCCTAACTCTCAGTCTCCCACATACAACATAATGCTTTAGAAAAAGCTAAGCATTAAGCAACAATGTAACTAACTCCTTTCGGCCTATTATTGTCGAAGTACCCGCTAGTTTGGTAAAGCTATATGGAGGTACAAAGGAAATGATTACTAGATTAGATTAATCATATAGGGGGTAAATTATATTAATCAATGGCAAGCATAATTTAGGACTTCTCACAAACTTGGAGCTATGACTTCAGTCACAGGCATTTCTGTGACTGAACCAGTAGGTTTGACTGATCTTCCTATTAATTAGTTCATATCAGATAAACCCATAATTTGAGAGATAATGTAATATCCTATAGAATACCCAAATGAACACTACATGCAGTGGGGAAGAGAGAGAAACGAAATTAAAAAAAAAAAGTAATGTGAAGTGAGTAACACTAACCTCTGTCACAAAGAAGGCGTGGAAACCATAAGGAACTCTATGCGGCAGCTCAACAACAGCAACAGGATCTGCTGACATTGTTTTAGCATCGATGACATGCACGAACGATTTTCTGCAGTGTTGTAATTTAATTTAAATTCGGGCAATTAGGTTTTCATTCTTTCGATAGAGGAGACTAAAAGAGAAAGCCATCTCAGAGTAAGTATATAAGAGATGACTGATTTGTGACGACTAGTCATAGTAGCCATGATGGCCATTACTGTAGCAGTTTTACAATTCATAGAGATTCAACGTTTTACATTGACTATCAAATGTTCAAGAGAACCCTCCTCTTTTATCCGAGCTTGGAACAAGCTTTGTAAAAAGTTTGCAACAAGCTCGACATACACAGAATCACAGATTCTCATATAATTCATTCACATTAAAAGAAAAAAAAAACTGCATAAGTAATCATTTGAAATGTCAATGGAAAAGTCATACCCAGTATTCTCATCATGTACAAAACAGATCAAGTATCCATCATCTTCTTCAGAGGTTGTCCCAGGAATACGTGGGACAAAAATAGCCTCGGAACCAAACCTCCCGGGTCCCAAGTCGTAGAGACCCTGAACATTTCCTCCGACTTCAAGCTTTGTTTTTCCAGAGTCCGGTTCGGCATGCAAATCAAATTTAATAATTCCAGTAACTTTTGCAATGCTGTCTAATGTGGTTCCATATACATATCGTTGCTTCCTGATTTTGACAAAGAAAATAATAAACACAAGAGAGGCAAAACAAACTTAAATTTAGTTATCTTAGAACATAATATGAAAACCATATATCGCAGAACTATTATAAACATTGTCCAAGAAGCACAAAGAATGTGACCACAAAACCGTAAACCCTTAACCGAATAGAACGATGACCAAGAAGAAATAAAATGGTCAAAACTTTGGTATCTTACCTGCCAGTGTAGCTTTCATTCACCCTAGGAAAATCAACAGCAGATGCAGATAGTTTCTTTTGAGAAGCTTCGCCAGATTTCATGTTAAATCGCATTTCATACCTTAAAAAAATTGTCAATATATAGTTAATATAGTTATTTACAATAAATAAAAAGTTTAAGTAAATTTGATTCCAATAATTACTAGGTGAAGAAAAGGAGTCTATTTACAGTTCATTTGAGAAATTTTCAAGCTTTTCCTTGACAGTTCCGCTGACCATGTCCAGATCTGGATTCTCAAGGCGGCATGTGATCAAAACAACTTCATCCTCCTCCTCCCATGCATTAGCTGGTTTTTAAAAGAATAAAAGAAAAATAAGGTTGTCAAAAAGGTTGAAATCAACCAGTCAATCAATGAAATGAAAGCAGAGATAACAAGTTGGTTTCACATCCTTTACTTGTATATTGTTCATCCCCATAACCCATCATAATGGACTCATCACTTAAACTGTTAGCAGACAGTTCACCTTTATGATCATTGAATTTTTACTGAATCATAATTGCAGAATGTTTATCATTATCATATATTAAGTAGAAACAGAACATATAAACATACCATTGTGGAATATGAAGCAGTTTGGAAGCTCGAACCACCTAATATGCTTCTCATCCTTAGCATACCGAGGTAGGACCCCAAATCGAGCTTTCTTGGTCGAATCAAATGTGAATATCAATGTCTTATTCTTTACCATTTCCTGAAAAATGGATTTTGATATGGTATGTTCAGTGTAACAGTAAAATTAAAGAGAGTTTATTCAAAAGCTAAAACTATTAGGTGTAAACATTGAAATAGCTTTTATCTCAAATATGTTTTCTCTCAGAAAAATCTTTTTAAATCCTGGGATCACTTTTACAGTGCAAAATTATAATTTAATTAAGAATGGGAGCAGAAAGATTGACCACAACAACTTCAGTTGCTCTATGACCATGTCAGGAACAAACAGTGCAAATTTTTTTAGGCTTGCCATTTTTCCTATAGTCTACCACAATATTGAAATTAGAAAAGCAAAATGTTTTTTATCCTTATAATTATAATAATCATAAATAAGACTCATTTGAGAATCTAAATACCATGCTTGGCATAGTTGAACTATAATTAACTAATTCTTGTTTTTCCCTTTTTCAGAATATATGAATAGAAACACTCGAAATACCTTTGGCCTAAAATACAGAGGAAGATCCATAAATATTGCATAATTTTCTGTGATGGCAAAGTCATGCATCATGATAGGCTCTGCTATTGTTATGGGTACAGGATCATGCATAAAACCATCCTTTGAAATAACTCTGTACGTAATATATGGTGGTGTATGTGAATAGCCAAATGTGAACATCTCGCCTGCAAACAGGATATTCATTTAGTTGGAAATAGGAATAATTATTCCCCTAAATGATTCAACTTAATTGAAGATGGCTTCACCAGTAAATGGGTCAACTTTTGGATGAGCTGTGAAAGAATGGCCCAATCTCTTGTCATAATCTAACAAACCAAGTGTCTGCAAATCACCATCTTCAAAAACTTTAATAGCATCTGCAAAAGTTCAAAAGGACCATGTCAAGCTGTTTGTTTTCCTCTGGACAAAACAATTTAAAATAAAAAAAGAGAAAGGGGGGGGGGGGGGGGGAGAGTATTTTACATCTAAAATTTTCAATATAATTGAAAAAAATAAACACTGAATTTTTAAAAACTTCTGATTATCTTTTTAAAAAAATATTTAAATGTGTGAAAATTTTTTTTTTTTTTTTAAGGGGGGAAATAGTATCAGTAAATATAATGATAACTAGTTGAATCCTCAGGTACAACAAAGTTGTTAATTGAAGTTCAGTGTCTTTCTCCATGAAGGAAAAAATAATTGCTTAGATGATCATGGCTGAAGGATGGCCGAAAACTTAAGGGTTTTCTCAAAACCTTTGTTGAATCCATATAGTGACAGTTAAGATAAAATCAAGAAGTGCGTAGTCTTCATAAGCCTAAAACATATAATAGCCGTACTTACAGGGTTTATCAGCTTCTGAGAGAGCTAGAAGCTTTCCGTGATGATATATAAGAGCTGTATTGGCTGGTATAAATTAGAGATGATTACAAGTTAGTTTCAGATCTTCCAGTCATGGTTTATAAGAAAATGAAAATGAAGAAATACAAAACAAAAAAAGAAAACTTAACAAAGTACATTTATCAGAAACCATCAAGGCTGACCAAAGGATAATGCACTATCTGGTCATTCTAGAAAAGAATTAAGAGCTATCTTGAAATTTGAAAGATCGGTTAGAAGTTTACAGTATTTCGTAAAGTACCGATATTGAATAGATGTCCATGCATGATGTAGCAAGCACATAATGTTCACATACAAAATACATTAAAATCATGGTCTGAATTGGACAGAACAAGATAGATAGCACAATTGACCTGTTCCATTCCCAAAAGACAGATCAAGTACTTTCAATTTAGCTCTCAATATTTGCATGTTAACCATCAACAGTCCAAACAGACCCTTGAGATCTCCAATCTGAAATGACATTTAAGAGTATTTAGCACTTTCTTGTAGAATGGATTTTAGAAGTTGAATGGAAGACTTGACCTTTGCTCATTTAATACAAATTTGGATCCTCTAAAGTGAGGATTTCACTTTTGAAGGTAAAATAAGAAGTTTTACCATTGAAGCAATAAAGTAAAATAACTTCTATTCTTAAACAATAGGGGGAAATCCTTCACCTTATCCCCTAAAGCGAGATCCTCACTTTAGAGGGATCCTTATACAGTTAAAAAAGGATAGAGAAAAAGTAGTAAACAATTGGAAGCATATAGTTTGACTGAATTGAACTTTCGTATGCTCATATTTAAATGAGAGAGAGGTTGATAGGTTCTAGGGGAAGCAATATCACAAAAGTGAAAGATATTGACAATTGACAGTGTCAGAAGCACAATTGATTCAATCAAAGAGTGAATTAGATAAATATTAAAGCAAAATAACCATCAAGAACAGATTTGAAATAGGAAATGTTTGCAATGATGCCCCACTGGTCATACTTAATTAAGAACTACAAATAATACAACTAATCCCATGTGGGCATTCATGTCTGCACACTAAAGCAGTCACTCACTTAATCAAGCATGCAACTCAGGAAAAAGTGCATGCAGAGACAGACTAAAAAAGACAATATTTAAATAAAATAGAAAAAGTAATAATGAAAAAAAAAGAGAAAACAATGACAACAAGTTAGTGCACATGATATCATACCTTCATAAATTTGGCGCCTCCAAAGTACTCTTCCTGTTTAAGACGAGAAGTTTTCACATAACGAGAAACATATGTTGCTTTTCCATCTTTGATACGCAAACCATGAATCATTCTGAAATTCAATGATATGTAGAACAACATCGGAGGGCCATAGTGTAATATAATCAGAGAAAGAGTTTACAAGATTTTGACTTGAGCTTGCTAAGGTATAAAACAATTCATCTGCCTCTACCAACAGCTCAAAAGGCACACAAATGGTTTTATACTTAACAAAGTTTTTCATTCACAATATTTCTCATTGATTTCAATAATAATAATAATATCCACCAAACAGAGCATTCATCCTCGCAGATCTAGGATCAAATATCACCACTCTATTTACATGAAATATTATTCTTGAAGACACTTGAAAGAAATGTAAGTTTGTATGAAGGAAGCAAATTACATACCCATCTCCATCAAACCTGCAAAACGAGAGAGGAGGGTATATTGTATAAGCAGTGCTAAGAATAAACACATTTCAATCCAGATAAGCTGAGACACCTCCAGTTTAAAACTAAATCTTCCCATAAAAATAAATATTGCTAATGGAAAATCAATAAGTTGAAGCTAAACAGATGAAAACCAAAGAACAAAATTACCAGTGATATCCGGCCACAGGAGAAAACTTCGGATTAGGTCCAACCCTGACAAACTCACCATTCAAGCAATCCTACAAAAAGACTTACAAATGGTAAGAAATGAATAACAGCAGTTGATACAAGAAAAGGTACTGATTATAGACATTTTACTTCAGCAATCAGCAAATAGAAATAGTAACCAGTTTTCAAGGGCAGAAAAGCAGAAAACCCAAAAATATAAAAGAACTATTTTCATCATGGCTAGTAAAGCACAAGAAGGTCTATGAATTTGAACTGAGGCAAAAGACGCTACAATAATTGAAGGACTGTAGTTCAAACAACTAAAATTGGAATAGACCTACGTCAACATTAACAATTAATGCCTAGTATTTTCCTCCTCCTCAAAGTTATATGGATTTCTCATTTTTAGCTTTCAATTATCTATCAGCGTGAATATATGAAACTTTCTTCAGTTGCACTTAATACTTAAATAATGTCATAATACCAAATCTAAACACCTTTGAAGATGATTTCAATTAATTCAGCCAGTTTACTATGAGAAAGCGGCAGCTTCAATGCTTATTAACTACTAAGCACCAAGTCCTGTATAAACAGTCCTAAGATCATAGCATAACATGCTCAGTAAAATCAATTGACAAAAACTAACTACACAGCGAAAAATACTGAAAGCTTATCAATAAAACAATTCAGTTGTTGCACTGATTTCTATAATATGCCATAGAGACACACTCATTAAATACATTGGAGTCCCTCTTAAAATTCCCAGGAAGCTACTTATGTATATATCTTCCCTCATAACATGGCAAGATCCAAATCCTATATTTATTTATTTTAGTTAACTGGATCCAAATCCTTTGCAAAAAGTTACAGGCTAGGATAAAATAATAAATAAATAAACAGAAATGTTTTGATGTTTTCAACAACCATTATTGCAGAGGTCAACAACTTCTATTATCTATTTAGCTTTGGAAGACTTATGCAGGAAAGTTTACAAAACAAGAGAAAAAATACTAAATCCAAACCTTTTGTTTATCCAATTCTTCCTACGTCTTTTTTAAAAAAAATTAAAATAATTATTCAACCATACTAGGCATACAAAGAAAATCAGCCACCAAATCAACCACTCATAATTAAAATGTAAAATACATATTGAAAATATGTAAAACAACACATGTATTTATACTCAAATTATTGGTGGTCGATTTAGTGGCTGGTGTTAACATAGCATTTTTTTAATCATTTTGTTCATCATAGATATAAATCCCTTTCCTTTCTTCATCTAGCTTTGGTTTCCACAACCAAACCAAACCAACATATGAAACACAAACACACAAGACTGTTAAGCTATGCTGTACAAATTAAATACAAAAAAAAAAAAGTTACTGGCACTAATTATTCAAAAATTTCAAGAAAGAATAATCATATGATAATCTTGATAGTAACTAACCGGGAGGTGGCCGGTGAGTGGAAGATCCTTAGTCGGAGGGGTTTCATCGGGAAGAGGTGCGAAATTACCAGTGAGGTAGTGATGTGGGAGTGAAGTGTCATACATCAACTTCACTATAAGCTTCTCCAACAAGTCTATCACTTTTGACGTGAAACCATTGCTCGGTTTTGGTTCAACCGAAACTATCCCGTTCCTCTTCTTCTCTTCCTCCATGCTTATCTGATCCTCTCTCTCTCCCTCTCTTCTTCCCCCGTTCTTATTCTGGAACTAACATAAATATATGGTGGAGTTTCTTGTTTTGTTGTGTGTACATACTGACATTCATAGGAGAATTCACCAATCGCCACTCATTTTAGTTGGGTTAAAAAAATGAATTTATTAGATAGGAATTCTCGAATTTAGAGGTCACGATAAAACTGATAAATAATAAAATAAAAACAATTATTATTAAATTTGTCATTCTTAATATTTATTATATGAATTTCACTATTTTAATTTAAGGTAGAATTTTTAATTCTATTATTTCATTAATTTTTTTATGAAAAAATATACGTTGCCAAGACTAAAGTCGGCCAACTATTATCGATAATAATTAAAAATAATTTTATATAATTTTATAATTCAATTAGAAATTAATGTGGGTCCATGATATAGCATTGTAAAGGATTGTGAAACTTGTAACCATGTATGAGGCCACTAGAAGTCTAGAACGCTGAACGCCTTCTGACCCGATCACGCAACCCTAATTCTGTTTTTCATTACCGACCGTGTCTCCTTCGTAAAATATTTTCAGTCATCGGGACATCGTCATGATCAGTCGACGGTGACCGTCTCTCCCCCAGATCTCACTTGATTGCACCAACACCCCTGTGGAAAAGAGCTGCGACGTGAGTGCATGAGGGTGTCGCGCAACTCTCTTCTCCTCAACCATCCCCATTAATTTCTCTATCCTGAATTTGTTCACGTCCATTTTACGACTTTAAGACGTGATCTTATGTCTTAACTAAACCCTTGAAATAAAAACATTTTTAATAACTTTGTATTTGTCGTAAAATAAATAAGAAATATATAATAAATATAAAATAAAAGAGTTGTAAATAAATAATTTTAGTATTAATATTTTTTATAATTATTATCTCAATATAATAGATATGATTAATATATTTATTAATATTATATATATTACTAATATACAAGTGAGAAGAGTATCTGATAGTACAAAGGGGAGATAAAAAATTTTATTATTGATCGTGAAACCTCTATTTATATACATACTGATACTAACCCTTACTTTTTCAAAGTTCATTTATTTAAATTTGTCTTGAAAATTGATTCCTTCAATATTAAGAAAGTTGGCTGCCCAAATCATGGTCATCCACATCTTTATGACAACACTCCTTTTTAGATGACCATTTAGGATTATACTTCATTAAAATCTTACTAAAGAAAATTCAATGAGAAAAAATTTTAGTGAAAGAAAAAGAGTACAATATTCTTTGTGATGGGAAATGCCTCGTTAAAAACCTTGTAAAAAAAATCCAATGAAAAAAACCTGACCAAGGAAAAAAGAATACAGTCTTCCCTTATTGTCGACATCATTTAATATCTCAAAATAAACGCATCCCAATCTGATATACCAATTTTTCAAAAGAGAATTTCGGGAGTGACTTTGTGAATAAATCTGTCAGATTGTCACTTGAGCGGATCCGTTTGATATCAATTGTCCTTGATTTTGAAGATCATGAGTGAAGAAGAATTTGAGAGAAATATATTTTGTTATATCACCTTTGATGTATCCACCCTTAAGTTGAGCAATGCATGTTATATTATCTTCAAACAAGACAATTGGGGCTATCTTATGATCAATCAGTCCACATGATGACAGAATATATTGGATCAAACTTCTGAGCCAAAAATACTCGCGACTAGCTTCATATATCGCTAGTATTTTAGCATGATTAGAGAATGTTGCCGCAATCGTCTGTTTTGTGTACCTCCGTGATATAGCTATACCACCATATGTGAATAAGTATCTTGTTTGAGATCTCCCTTTATGTGGATCAGACAAGTATCCAGCATATGCATAGCCAACTAATTGTGACTTGGATTCATATGGATAAAACAATCCTATATCAGTCGTTCCATGAAGATATCGAAAGATTTGTTTGATTCCACTCCAATGTCTTCTGGTTGGAGAGGAACTATATCTTGCTAGTAAATTCACAACAAATGATATATCAAGTCGTGTATTATTAGCAAAACACATTAGCACTCCAATGGCAATAAGATATGATACTTCAGGACCAATGATATCTTCATTTTTTTCTTTAGGACGGAATTGATCATTTTCCACATATAAAAATCTTACGATCATTGGGGTATTCAAGGGATGTGACTTAGCCATATAAAATCTCTTCAAAATATTTTTTGTGTATGTTGTTTGATAAATAAAAATTTTATTTTTTGTATGTTCGATCTGCAGGTCGAGACAAAATTTAGTCTTTCCAAGATCTTTCATCTCAAACTATTCTTTAGAGATTTTATAATAGTTGGAATCTCTTTAGGAGTTCTAATGATATTTAAATCATCAATGTACACAGCAATTATAATAAATTCAGATGCAGATTTTTTTATGAAAACACATGGGCAGATATCATCATGATTGAATCCCGTTTTGGTCAGATACTCAGTAAGACGATTATACTACATTTGTCCAAATTGCTTTAGACCATATAAAGATTTTTGCAATTTAACTTAGTATAACCCTTGCGAATATTCATTGGATGGTTTAGATATCTTTAGTCCTTCAAGAACTTTCATATAGATATCACGATCTAACGAGCCGTATAAGTAAGCTGTTGCCACATCCATTAAATACATATGTAATTTATGATATGCGGATAAACTGACCAAATAACGTAATGTTATTGCATCCACTACAAGGGAATATGTTTCTTCATAATCTATACTGGCCTTTGTGAAAAACCTTGTGCCACAAGTCGGGCTTTGTAGCGCACAACTTCATTTTTCTCATTTCGTT
This sequence comes from Arachis stenosperma, assembly GCF_014773155.1. Taxonomy (NCBI): domain Eukaryota; kingdom Viridiplantae; phylum Streptophyta; class Magnoliopsida; order Fabales; family Fabaceae; genus Arachis; species Arachis stenosperma. The sequence continues at coordinate 45,321,319 of NC_080384.1, forward strand.
TTCTCACAAATACCTATTGGTATCCAACAGGTTTTACATCTTCTGGTGTATGGACTACAGGTCCAAAGACTTCACGTTTTGCAAGTGAGTCTAACTCAACTTTCATGACTTTTTTTCCATTTTGGTCAATCATTCATTTGTCAGCATTTTTCGACTAAACTTGGCTCAAGATCCTTATTTTTATACATGATATTTAATGTAACATTATATGCAAATATTTCATTGATAATTGTCTTATTTCGGTCTCATTTTTCTCCTGTAAATACATAATTTATCGAGATCTCGTCATTTTCATAATTTCTAGGTACCTGAACGTCTTCCGGCGTTAAAATTATATCAGAATTTTGGACAACTACATATGTCTTTACTATGTCTTTTTCGATAGTAATAGTATTTACCTCTTTTCCTTTTCGATGATTTTTGTCTTTGGAACCGACAGGCCTGCCACACTTCTGGCATGAATTTACTTCAGTAGCTATTTGTCCGACTGGGACATCAATTCGAATTGGGGCATTTTTCGCTGGTATATAAGATTTGGTTATCCTCTTTGTATCGAAAAATGTATCAGGCAATTTATTTGCTATTATTTGCAAATGTATAATCTTTTGAACTTTTAGTTCACATTGCCCTGATCGGGGATCTAAATGCATCAACGATGATGCATTCCAATTAAGTTCCTTTTTCAGGAAGTTTATTCTCTCCCCCTATTATTGGACATTTTGATTCATCAAAATGACAATTCACAAATCGGGCTTTAAATACATCTCCAATTTGTATCTCAAGATATCTTACTATAGAGGGAGAATCATATCCAACATATATCCCAAGTTTTTTTGGGTCCCATTTTAGTGCGAGAATGTTGTACAATAGGAACATATATCGCACATCCGAATATTTTTAAATGGGAAACATTTGGCTGCGGGCCAAAAGCAAATTGCATAGGAGAGAACTGATGATAACTTGTTAGCCTCAAACGAATGAGTGATGCGGCATGTAAAATAGCATGCCCCAAACTGAGGTTGGGAGATTTGTTCTCATGAGTAAATGTCTAGTAATCAATTGGAGGCGTTTAATAAGTGATTTCACTAACCCATTTTGTGTGTAAATATGAGCTACTAGATGTTCAACACTTATTCCATTAGTCACACAATTAGCATTAAAGGCTTGGGAAGTAAATTCACTAGCATTATCGAGACGAATTATTTTGATTGAATTTTCTGAAAATTGTGCTTTTAATCGAATAATTTGAGCAAGTAATCTCGCAAACGCCAGGTTGCGAGAAGACAATAAGCACACATGTGACAATCTCGAAAATGCGTCTATTAGGACCATAAAATATCTAAAAGATCCACATGGTGAATGAATAGGTCCACATATATTGCCCTGAATCCTTTATAGAAATTCATGGGATTTAAATCAAATATTTACTGGTGATGGCCTTAAAATTAGCTTTCCCTGCGAACATGCAGCACAACAAAATTTACTAGATTTAAGAATCTTCTCGTTCTTTAGTGAATGTCCATGGGAGTTTTCAATAATTCTCCGCATCATTGTTGTTCGCAGATGACCGAATCGGTTGTGCCAAGTTATGAATTCATTTGGGCTAGTAAACTTCTGGTTTACAATGGCATGTGATTCAATTGCACTAATCTCGGTATAATATAACCCAGATGAGAGTGAGGGTAACTTTTCTAATATAACATTTTTATTTAAATCTTAAGTTGTGATACATAAATACTCATGATTTTTCTCATTCATTGTTTCAATATGATATCCATTTCAGCGAATATTTTTAAAACTCAACAAGTTTCTTAGAGACTTGGTAGACAATAGTGCATTATTTATTATAAATTTTGTTCCTCCAGGAAAAAAAATTATTGCTCTTCCAGAGCCTTCTATCCCATTGCATGAGCCAATAATAGTATTAACATATTCTTCTTTTGGTACAAGATGGGTAAAACATATATTATTTTTGAGAATGATGTGCGAACTTGTAATATCCGCAAGGCAAATATCTTCACTATATGTCATTGCCATTCTCTTCAAAGATAAATAATAATAAAATGAGTAGAAATATTTACGCAATAAAATTATTTTCTTGATTGAAAATATTTTTCTAAAAAGTAAAATATATACTAAAAATTTTATTATTATTATCTTAGCACAATAATTTTAAAATTTATAAATATTTTATTAAACATTATTTATATACATCGTACTTGCAATTCAAATGCATAGAAAATAAAACTTAACAAAAAGTTCTTTACATTATTTATTTACATGAATACTTAACAATCTCACATATTAAACTATTATATTATTGATCAAATGACCAATATTTTCTTCAGAATCCTCAAAGAAATCAGATACATCATAATGAGTGGTGAAATTTTCAGCATCATTTGAAACAAAATCCGACTCCTTTCCTTTGCTGTCTTTTTTCAAAGATGATTGATAAAGATCGACTAGGTGCCTTGGGGTACGACAGGTACGTGACCAATGACCATTTCCACCACAACAGAAATATTTATCCTCTATTGATTTATTTTGCTCATTGTTCATTTCTTTATCCCACTTCTGGTGAGATCCTTAGTAAACATAATTCCTTTTCGTTCCATAATTTTTCTTGTTACTAAAACCTTGCCATTTATCTCTTATGGGGTAATGATTTGCCGCATTTGCTTCAGGAAATGGGGCGGCCCTAACTGGACGCGCTTCATGATTTTTTAAAAGCAACTCATTGTTACGTTCAACAACAATAAGGCAAGAAATTAATTCAGAATATTTTTTAAATTCTTTTTTCAATACTGCTGCTGTAGGAGCACATTCGAGGTATGGAAGGACGAAAAAGTTTTCTCTAACATATCATTATCAAATATATTTTCTCCACATAATTTCATTTGTGAGGTGATTCAAAACATTGCTGAATTATATTCATTTGTGGATTTAAATTACTGTAGACGCAAGTGCGTCCATTCATATCGGGCTTGAGGAAGTATCATCGTCTCTTGATGATTGTACTTTTCTTCAAAGTCTTTCTACAGATCTACATGATCTTTTAATGTGAGATATTTATTTTTCAATCATTCGTCAAGATGACGACGAAGAAAAATCATAGCTTTGCCTTTATCCTTCTGGGATGTATTATTTTCAGTTTTAATGGTATCTCCAAGATCCATTGAATCAAGATGAATTTCAGCATCTAATATCCATGATAAATAATTGTTTTTAAATACAGTGGCAGAGCTTGAACAGAAATTTTTGAGGAGGCCAATATATAATTTAAAAAATAAAAAATAATATGTTGTATTTTTATTTTAGTTATAAAGAAAAAAATTAAACTAAATATATTGAAATCGTTTTAAATAATTTGTACCAAATAAATAATAATAATTTAAATATTTTTTATATTGATGTTATTTATCATAACATCTTTTATTTTCATCTTTTTTATTTGAATGATATAGTCAAAATTAAAACTAACTATTTCTAGGATTTCATTCTAAAGAAATAAGATCAAACAAATAGTATCAAAATTATTAATTAGTTATGATTATTTAAACTTTTAAAAGTTATATACTTACATTGAATCATTTTTTTTATGATTTATTAGAGTAGTGAAACTATTAATAGATGTTGATATTATAGATTATGTATTTTTTTTAAACATTAGTCTTCCTCTTAAAAAAGATATAATTTTTTTTATTTTTATCATTATATTTATAAAAAAATTAGAATATATAAAATATTAAAAATGCAAAAAAAAATTATCATTACAATGATAAATATTAAAAATTATAATATACGCTAATTGATAATTTAAATTTTTTTTATGGATAAAAAAATTCAATTAAGAAAATAGAAAAATATAAAATAATATTAAATAAATTGATAAAAAAATTATTTAATTTTTTAAAGATAATACATAAAATTATAATTGTCTGGAAATTAGCTTAGAAGTTAAATGATCGAAACTTTGAATATTATAACACTAATATTTTTTGAATATCTTAATTTTGTATCTAAAAAATTAATAAAACTTAAAATAACATTAAATTAAATTATTGTCAAAAAGTTAATTATCAAAGTTTATTATAGTTTAATATATTTTTTTTTCAATTTGTAAGATTTCAATTAGGTAAAAAGATCAAAGTTCAAAAGCTATTATACTAAATTTGGCATAACATATTATCAAATGAATGAATTATGTAAATTTCGAATACACATAAATAACTTTACTGAAAAGATAGATAATTAAATTAGCTAAATAATATGTTTGAAGAAGTATTACTCATTTTATATAAAATATCATGAAAAGTTTTGTATTAAGACATTAAATTTAAGATAAGAGAATTTCGACATAAAAAAAATTTGTTAGCCGAGTCTTCTTAAAATTTAGTCAAAATCTCATGCTGATACTGTATTGTAAAAAAAATAAAGAATATATAATAAATATAAAACAAAAGAGTTATAAATAAATAACTCTAGTAGTAATATTCCTCATAATTACTATCTCAATATAATAGATATGATTAATATATTTACTAATATATGTAGTATCTTATATAAAATAGAAAAGAGTATCTGATAGTATAAAAGAGGGATAAAAAATTTTATTATTGATCATGTATATTGTTAAAGATTTAAACCTCTATTTATATACATACTAAGTCTTACTTTTTTAAAATTCATTTATTTAAACTTGTCTTAAAAATTAATTATTCCTTCAATATTGAGAGAGTTGGCCCCAAATGATAGTTATCCACATTTTTATCACAAGAGTATTGGCTTATTCCCAAAAATTTACACCAAAATTCATTGCTGAACCAGAAATTATTAAATTAAAATTAAAATTATTGGTCTAAAATTCTAAATGATAACCAAAACTCAAAAAGTATTTTCCCGCCTTTTGGTCATTCCCTTGACTTCAAGTCTTCAACTCATGAACACAACAAAACAAGTAAACAACGCAGATCCATCATCAGTTACCTCAAAATTTAAATTTCAAGTCTTTCTCTCCCTTTTCCCACTCTCTAAATCCTGAAACCTTCAACAACCCGCGGTAAAGCACTCAACCAAAGCTCTTTCATTTAGGGTTTCGATCTCCAAAACCCTACGCCCTTCATTTCTTCCATTTTTATTCCCAATTTTTTATACTTTCGAGCGATGTACATTAAGGAGGTTTGCTTGGAAGGTTTCAAATCATATGCGACGCGAACCGTTGTTCCGGGTTTCGACCCGTTCTTCAATGCCATAACGGGCCTGAACGGTTCCGGCAAATCGAACATTCTCGATTCGATTTGCTTCGTGCTGGGTATCACCAATTTGCAGCAGGTTCGAGCTTCGAACCTCCAGGAGCTTGTTTACAAGCAGGGACAAGCGGGGATTACAAAAGCGACGGTGTCAATTGTTTTCGATAACTCTGATAGGAGTCGAAGCCCTCTCGGATATGAAGACCATTCCGAGATTACAGTAACAAGACAGGTTACTGTTTTTTAATTTGTTGAATTTATCTGTTTCTGATGCTTTTAGATGTTTTGGTTGAATTAAATTTTCTGTCACTAGCCGTTTATAAGTGATCGTTTTAATATTTCGTTAAGTTGTCTGTTAAGAGCTCGCAATTTCTCTTTTGTATACTAGTTATAATTCTGTACATTATTGGCAAACAAAAGTTGACAAAAAATAAAATAAAACTTATAGTATGTAATTTTGAAAAAAAGAAAGCATTATTTTATATGGGTTTTGTCTGTCTAAATTCTGTATATTTTTTTTTTAGTTCTGGTTAGTTAAGATCTATTTACAGCTTTGTAATTTCTAATTTTGATACTATTTAACATAAAAGAAAATAAAATGTTAAACTAAAAAAAGTTGACTTATGGGTTCTAAGATTCATAGTTGTGTGAACTGATTTTCTCATTATACTTTTAAGGTTTCAAGTGGTTGTTCACTGCACTGTTTAGGTAACTATTGCTTCTAAAGTCAGATGTTAGTTAGTAATTCTTGTTTTGTATACCTATGTCTTTAATTGATGCACAATGCAGATAGTAGTTGGAGGGAGGAACAAGTATTTGATCAATGGGAAGCTTGCACAGCCTAGTCAAGTCCAGAATCTTTTTCATTCGGTGCAGCTAAATGTTAATAATCCACATTTTCTCATAATGCAAGGGCGCATCACTAAGGTTTTAAATATGAAGCCACCAGAGATATTGTCTATGCTTGAGGAAGCTGCAGGGACGAGAATGTATGAGACCAAGAAAGAGGCTGCTCTAAAAACACTTGAAAAGAAGCAAAGTAAGGTTGATGAGATTAACAAGCTTCTTGATCAGGAGATATTGCCTGCATTGGAGAAGTTGAGAAAAGAAAGGATGCAGTATATGCAATGGGCTAATGGCAATGCTGATTTAGATAGGCTTAGAAGATTTTGTATTGCTTATGAGTTTGTTCAAGCAGAGAGGATTAAAGACAATGCTAGATCTGAGGTGGAACAAGCAAAATCAAAGATAACCGAGATTGATGAAAGTGCTAAGAAGGCTCAGGTAGAAATAAAGGAAATGGAAATAAAAATAGCTCAGTTGACTTCTGAAAAAGAGGCGAGAATGGGTGGAGAAGTGAAATCTCTCTCAGATAAAGTAGATGCACTTTCTCAGAGTCTTGTCAAGCAAACATCTGTGTTAAATAATAAGATAGACACTCTCCGAAGTGAAGAAACCAACAAGGTTAATGTAAGTAGGAAGTAATTTTGGTATTAACTTTGTTTGGTACTAATGATTATAGATTCATTTAAATGTTAAATTTAAAATGTCCATTTTGTGAACCTGATATTTGAGTTTAAACCCTGGATATTTTTAAGATTGTGAAAAATATTGAAGAACTGAAGCAATCTGTAGAAGAGAAGGCCATTGCTGTTAAAAAAGCTGAAGAGGGAGCTGCAGATCTTAAAAAGAGGGTCGATGAGCTTACTAAGAAGCTGGATGAGCATGAGAAAGAATATCAGGTACCATAAGCATATATTGGTTTCATGTTCACAACTTTCTCATGTCAATGGGTAGACTATCAGGTTGAGGTGGATTTTTCGTATTCTATTGCTCAAAACTGTTGGCAGGGTGTTATAGCTGGCAAGAGCAGTGGGAATGAAGAGCAATGCTTAGAGGATCAACTAGGTGATGCAAAGATAGCAGTTGGGAGTGCTGAAACAGAACTGAAACAGTTGAAAACCAAAATTAGCCATTGTGAAAAGGAACTGAAAGAGAAAACTAAACAATTAAGGTCAAAGCGTGAAGAAGCTGTTTCTGTAGAAAATGAGCTTGCCGCTAGAAGAAAAGACGTGGAAAATGTTAAGATCGAATTGGAGTCTATTCCATATAAAGAAGGAGAGATGGACGCTCTGCAAAGGGTTAGATCGGCTTTGTTTTGCTTCTATTCACTTCTCTACAATCTAACAGGATTAGCACTAAGATATTTTCGTCTATAAAAAAACTTTTCAGGATCGTGCATCTGAGGTGGATTGTGTACAAAAGTGGAAGGATGAAATACGCAATATTTCGGCATACTTGTCAAATGTTGAATTCACGTATTGTGATCCTGTCAAAAACTTTGATAGATCAAAGGTGAAAGGTGTCGTTGCAAAACTCATCAAAGTAAAGGATAAGTCCACAATGACTGCCTTAGAGGTTGGATAGCACGATCACATTATATTTTTTTGGTGAACATGTATGATAACATTTATCTGAATTTGTTAGTAAAAATTTATTTATATGTTAATCTGATAATACATGTTTACTTTCAGGTTACAGCAGGTGGAAAGTTGTTTAATGTTGTTGTTGACACAGAAGATACTGGAAAGCAGCTACTACAGAATGGCAAACTCAGAAGAAGAGTGACAATCATACCCTTGAACAAAATACAATCCTATAGTGTTCCCGCTAGAGTTCAACAAGAGGCTACTAGATTGGTTGGTCTCTGCAACTTTTATCTCTCACTTAGTTTTTATTTTTATTTTTTTTCTTTATCTCATTAATTTGCATTCTGACTGACTTGATTCCTTACCTAACTTTGCTGACGATTTTTCTTACTTGAATTTCAGGTGGGGAAAGAGAATGCTGAAATAGCACTTTCTTTGGTTGGTTATGAAGAAGAATTGAAGGTGCTACTCCTTGAATTTATATTAATATTAATATTAATATTCCCTGCTCTGCAAAAATTAAGTCTTATTCCCACTAGATGGGTCAGCTAATAATTTTTTCTGTTTGTGTTCCCTTTTTACCCTCCCTCCAATCTGAACGATATATAATAGAATCATTGATACTGAAAGCAATTTCAATGCCTTTTCAATTTGTACGAAACATCTCTAGTTTTATTTTGAATTTCATATTACGGACATTTTATTCAGCTGCTCAAAAAAATTGTTGCATGTTTATTTTTTACTATATTTTGGGGGGGGGGGGGGGGTTAAAAAGAATTGCTGTTCTTTCCCCTAAACTTTGTTAGAAAGATGTTGATTGAAGCTGTCTTGAACACAAATAACCTAAGCCAAACTCAATAAACTAATTTGATGCTGAGATTGAACTTTTTTTTTTTATTTTGGATAAATTACTCAGTTTTGTTTTTAATTTGTACTTTTGTTTCAGAGAGCAATGGAGTACGTTTTTGGTTCAACTTTTGTTTGCAAGACCATGGAAGCTGCAAAGGAGGTAATTGATGAAAACCATCTTTTGCTGCTTAGGCCTTCTACACATTACATGTGCATCCCCCCCACACCCACCCACCCAAAAGAAAACCATCTTTTCCCTATTCTTTACTTTGCTAAATGTGCATATCTTCTATGAAGAAGTGTTTGGTGACTACATGCCCACCTCTACATGCTTCTCTTACAATACTATAGTTTTTGTAAATATGCTGTTCTCTTGGATGAGTCTTCATTTGTTTCCACTAGTAGATACTTTGTCTATTTGTTGATCACAGTCATTATTGTCTTAGTATAATACCTTTTGAGGATTTTACTCTCCTATATGCATGCTCAATTTGGATTGCACTTTGTGAATGTTAGGTGGCATTTAATCGGAATATTCATACAACAAGTGTCACTCTTGAAGGAGATATATTTCAGCCAAGTGGCCTTTTGACTGGTGGAAGCCGAAGGTATGCCATTATCTGGTTTCGTGAAAGTGAAAATGAAAGTATGTATTAATTCACTTGGAGAACATATCAGTTGAGATCTTCCCCCTTTGATATGGTATATGTAACTGAGAAAAAGAAAAGAAATTGGAACTCATTGCTCATGGTATTCAAGTAACAATTCCCCCTTAACACATCTTTGCCTAGTCTCTATTCCTACCATGCTTTCACTATCCCAACTTTGGGAATTCAGTGTAGTGACAAGCTCTCAATTTCTTCTGTTATGTTGCCACCAGCCCTATTTTTGTTTTTCCTCAGATATACTCTTGTTAAAATATTTGGCACTAGGCGACATTTATATCTCAGGGAAGTTATAATGTATGATCAATATGAGGGGATCTAACAGAATTCTCATAAGGAAGATCAAGAGAAAACATGTATAAAAATGATCTTGCAAGCTCCTATAAAAGAATTTTTGAACAGGAGTTAGATGAAGATAAATGGTAAAATTGGCAAATAGGAGAATCATGAAAAGAATTAAGCTGAAAAGGTCTTCAAAAACCACTAGAATGAGGAACATTTCTACATAAGTATACCCTCAAGTTTTGAGTAAGGCTATTAGTCTATCACCATGACTAATGAAAAACAAAATAAACCTTGCCAGATAAACTTCCAAGGACTAGCAAGAGTAGGTTTGTCCAATACTCTAATTGAAAGTGTTAAAAATGCATAGAAATTTTTGACGTATTTTATTATGAGGTTCCATTGTCTTTTGTGTAGATGATATTATGAGAAATTGTAAGCATTTCTTGTAACATTCTGCTGGCTTTGACAAAACAGGGGTAGTGGTGATCTTTTGAAGCAACTGCATGATTTGGCTGAGGCTGAGTCAAAACTTTCAGTGCACCAAAGAAGGTTGTTGGAGATTGAAGAAAAGGTAGATCCCCAACACTGCTTTTTCCAATAAAATATGGAAACCATAGTAGTCATTCTCGGATCTTGCTGCATCCCGGAGGTCCCAAAAACTGTAATGTTGGGATCCCGGGACGTAGGATGGCTGGGATTTGAACAAAGGTAGAGGGACATTGTGATATATATATATATATATATATATATATAACATGCATATTGTATATACATTTTTTTAGATAAAAGCAGCAAATCTTAAGTTCTATATTTCATAATAGTTCCATAATCCATACTAAATAAATTCGTTACCCATAAATTGTAATTTAAGTTGTCAATGATCAATCATCGTCATAGAAGGGCAATGAATTTACCAATATAGCCTCTTTAAAACCATTGTAGATGGTGCTTATAAGGGGGCAAAACCGGTTGTAGATGGTTGGAAAAAAGGGGGGCGGGGGTTGGGTGGGTGGGCAGGGGTGCTATTTCTTTTCTAGTAAGCTTATGATTCCGAGATAAATTTCAATCTCACAGTTCTTTGTACTTGGCCTTGAATCTTGGGTAATACAGATTACAAAGCTTCTCCCTCTTCAGAAAAAATTTAAAGACCTCAAAGCACAACTAGAACTTAAGTCATATGATCTTTCACTATTTCAGAGCAGAGCTGAGCAAAATGAACATCATAAGGTATTGTTCCTTTCTTTTCATTCCAAAATTTGACCCTGTACTAGACACACCAATTTTACCTTGATTTCGTCAATTTTTTAGTTCTTTTTTCTTCATGTTATATATCTCTGTCAACGTGCTTCCTTTCTTGTTTCTCTTTGTAGCTTGGGGAGTTGGTGAAGAAGCTTGAGCAAGAACTTGACGAAGCAAAAGTTGCAGTAAAAGAAAAACAACTTTTTTATGAAGAATGTGTCAAGACTGTTTCATCCCTTGAGAAATCAATCAAAGAACATAACAGTAGTCGAGAGGGTAGGCTGAAGGAATTAGAGAAAAAGATAAAGTCAATCAAATCCCAAGTGCAATCTTCTTTAAAAGACCTGAAGGTAATTCTCAAAATGTTTTCTCATCATCATGATTCATTTGAAATTATTTTTAATTTTTTTTTCCATTAGAAAATTTGAAATGTATTACTACAAGTAAATAATGCCATTCCTAGTGTGATAGTGGGTTCAAATCTTGGAATGAATGGTTGGGCTCTACACAAAGGTCTATGGCTTATAGTCTATTCCTTATATCTTGGCTACACACTGGAGATTGCTTATGCCTGAAACAGAATCTGTACATAATTATAAGATATATACAATTAACTAATTGTATTATAACAATTCCTAAGATTATATCTGATCCTATAAGGTCATAACTATTTTATTCACAGATTCATAGATATTCTAACACCCATAATGTGGCTCAAGGTGCAACGAAACTTCTGATGTGCCAAATTTGACAATTTTTCGAAGTGCCTTCTTTGCTGACTACTGTCATTTTGGGGATATATCAGCTTTGATCCTTTGACAAGGTAGTCAAAGGCGTAAGGCACCTTTAAGAGAGTAGGGGCTCATAATGCTGCTATTTTTATGGCAGCCTTGATTTGTATTTCATGAAATTCCATGATCTTTTATGCCAGTCCTGCCCATCTGTTTTTGAGGGACAATTTGGAATTTGAGTACTAAAATATTTGAAGTTTCCAATCTAGATTGTGGAATTCACTATAATTTGCAACTGGTATTTTTCTTATTGTAATCCAAAGATTAAGAAAAGGAGAGACTTGTGATGGATAAATTGTTAGAGAAGACTATTAGATAATGCTTCTCTAACAATTTCTCTAACAATTTGCCTGCTGGTTTGCAGGGACACGATAATGAAAAGGAGAGACTTGTGATGGAAATGGAAGCTGTTATGAAGGAGCAAACATCCTTGGAGAATCAACTAGCTTCTTTGATAACACAGATCAGTAATCTTACATCAGAAGTAGAAGAGCAAAGTTCTGCAGTAAGAATAGTTATTTATATTGTTTAGAATTCTTCGTGAACAAGAGTTGTGGCCTCAAACTTTCCATGTGTAGGTTGATTCTGCAAGGAATGATCTTGATCAAGTTCAGTCACAGCTGAACTCAGTTCGCCTGAAAATGAAGGAATGTGACAAGGAAATCAGTGGTATTATGAAGGAACAGAAAAAAATTGAAGATAAACTTAGTGAGAGTAATCTTGAAAGGAAAAGGATAGAAAATGAGGTAATAATTTATTTTCTCATCTATGCATTTGGAGGTGCCTTGCTAATGAAGAAATTCCTTATTGTTATTCTAGGTAAAACGGATGGAGATGGAACAGAAAGACTGCTCTGTGAGAGTGGATAAATTGTTAGAGAAGCATGCTTGGATTGCTTCTGAAAAACAGTTGTTTGGTAGAAGTGGAACTGATTATGATTTTTCTTCCCGTGATCCTGGTAAAGCAAAAGATGAACTTGAAAAGCTTCAAGCTGAACAGTCTGGGTGTGTTGACGTGATAAACTGACTTACTGTTATAATAATAATAAATGTTTTGTGCAACTATGATTATTTATTGTTAAAGGATTTCATGTAATTTTTCCCTTAGGCTTGAGAAACGGGTCAACAAGAAAGTAATGGCAATGTTTGAGAAGGCAGAAGACGAGTACAACGATTTAATGTCAAAGAAAAAGATAATTGAGGTTTCTTTTTGCCCATCTATTTCAATAATTTGCCACATTTCTTGCATAACTGGTTATTCTATCATTGTGTTGTGCAGAATGACAAGTCTAAAATCAAGAAAGTGATTGAAGAGTTGGATGAAAAAAAGAAGGAGACACTAAATGTGACCTGGGTCAAAGTAAACAAGTGAGTTTTTTCCACCACTTCATATATGCCCTTTACTCCATCTATTTTACATGCTTTTCAATTTGGCAATGCCTTTTTTTCCCCAGTGATTTTGGATCCATATTTTCTACACTACTACCGGGTACGATGGCTAAGTTAGAACCTCCAGAAGGATGCAGTTTTCTTGATGGTCTTGAGGTTCGGGTTGCATTTGGAGGTGTCTGGAAACAGTCATTGTCTGAATTAAGTGGAGGTCAGCGATCTCTACTGGCACTTTCTCTGATTCTGGCACTGCTGCTATTCAAACCTGCTCCACTATACATCCTTGATGAGGTATGCTTTGCATGAATTGTGATTCCTCCACCACCAGCAAGAACCTTGGTATCCAATAAAATGCCAATGGCCCTTTGATTTGTTCACTTTGCAGTTAAGAATTTAATTATTGCATGGTACTTTTCTATTTCCGTCCTCAATTAAATCCAGTCAAAGCAATTTATTGGATATATTACAATAATAATTATTAATTACCTTAAATTCAGCCAGAAAGAATATTGTTAGCTTGAGTTTGGAGATTGATCTATTGAGCTTCTACTTTTGGTTATTGAGAATGTAGGAGGTGTTGGTTTTCAACTTTTCATGTCTTTATTCTCTACTTCTATTATTAATTATTAATGTATAAAAGAATGACCAAATAAAAAAAATTGAGAATCCAAAACTAAAATAACTTGTATTTTATGAGTATTAAAAACAGTTACATCTTTTCCTTTTTCCCCCTCTCTGTATTGTATTCTTACCTCGCGAGTTTCATCTTAATTCACTGCCATTCCCCATTTGGTTCATTCTTTCTATATTTGAAGATTTCCTTTCGGAGTTAATTTTCTAATTGTTGCAGGTTGATGCGGCTCTTGATTTAAGCCACACACAGAACATAGGGAGAATGATAAAGACTCATTTTCCACACTCCCAGGTAAACAAAAAGGACTAGTTTTTATAGTGTGGTGTAATTTCCTTGAACTCATTGAATCCTTTATTTTTCTAATTCCAAAAAATGAAACCCAACCAAATTTTTCTCCAAGTTTATTAATACTAATAACAGTAGTTTGTCTTGGTTAGTTGGTTGACACTCAAATCAGTAATGTTTCCAACAATATTCATTATTTTTTATTTTTTTGAGAGGAACAACTAAATTCATTTTTAGTTTCCAGATTTTCAGAAAGTGTCTGTTCAGCACTCGTTGAATTGAATAACCTCGTGTCTTTTGGTTTCTTGTTTTGCAGTTTATTGTTGTTTCACTGAAGGAAGGCATGTTTAATAATGCAAATGTTCTTTTCCGGACAAAATTTGTTGACGGTGTTTCAACGGTTCAGCGAACTGTTGCTGCTAAGCAAAGCAAGTGAAATATTGAATTTTTTATTGGTTCAATCCTGCAAATGAATTCACCTTGCTAGAAAAAGAAAATGTTCATTCAACTTGTGAACAACAAACACTGTAAGGCTCTTATGTATTAGTATTTAGTCTCTGTAGAGTAAGAACTTAATGTTGGACCTGGTTTAAGTAAATCCATACTGATCCATTTCAGATGGATTATAATCATCAATGTAAAAGTGTATGGAGAGTTTTGCTGTAAAATATAGTTTAATTTTCTTGTATTCATACCCCTTACGCAAGCCTTAGCCAGTGGTTTTGAAACCAGCCAGCCAGTGCACCTTGCATGAAATGCACCTTGGTTTCGAAACCAGCCAGTGGCTAGTAGTGGTGTATCTAAACGCCCTCTGCGCACCCTTTCAGCACTCCTTCGGCTTAAAAAAATCACTATTCATAAAAATTATTTATATGCAATATATTAAATTTAATATTTACGATAATATATAAAAATTTATAGTATTTAAAATATGAAAATATAAAGTATAAACAACTTAATAAGTTTTTTGTTATGAAAAATAATTTCTGTATTTATTTATATTTTGACAAAGCCAAGCAAGTCTAACCAATTAGTTAGGTTAAATTGCAAATATGGATTTGACTAAATAATAAATTTAAGACTTTTATAACAGCTTGAATCTAGACACATGTGACAGATCAAGTAAGGTTAGGCCGAGCACAAGTCAGCTGTCAATCCTTGACAAATTTCTGACCTCTTTCCACTCCTAAGTAAGAATATGCATTAACATAGAAAGAAGGCAGGAAAAAGGCAAAACAAATCATGTACAAATAAGGAGTGCAATCCCTTGAGAAAAGAAATGTAAAAATAAATGACGAAGATGAGTACTGTAGCTTTTCTCCCCTCAAGAAAGGGGTTGTGCTATGGTGTTGACAGTAATTTTTCAGTACATGCTGAAATGAAGTGACATGAAGGAGCTGTCCAGGCGTGGTTTGCCTGTAGCCACAATCGGGGACAACAGCTGATGTGCAGTAGATGGGTGAGTCATTCGTTAGTTGGGAAAAAATAATTGGTCATGTTTACAGGATAAATTAATGCATAGTTGAGAGATTAATGGATTGTTAAGGGAGATAATTTTTTTTTCTATTTTTGGTATGGCCAAATTAGGGGTGGCAATAGGTAGGATAGGTTAAGGTTTGAATATAATCTTAATCCAATCCATAGATTAAGAATATTCCAACTCTAACTCTATCCGTTTTTAATATACAGGTATCCGACTCTACATACTTAATCCAAAAAAGATGTAGCATTATTATATAATTTAATGATAATTTAAAATAGAATTGACTTTTACATAAAAAAACGTAATAAATTATCAATTAATGACCTTCTCTTAATAACTAAGAATCATTTGTATTTAGTGAGAGATCTTTAGTTCAACATCCACTTAAAACATATATATATATATATGGTGCGGGTTGGTTGGGTAGAGTTGAGACTCAACCCGCACCCTGTCTAATCTGCACAAGAATCCTACCTACACCCTATTTATCCGTTGCAAATCGGGTTGAATATCCATGGATAGGATGTATATTGCCACCCTAATGGCCATGCTATCTGGATTATATGAAATACTCTTTTGGACATAAAAATCAAATTAGGCCATGAAGTGCTTTTATAGTAACAATAAACAAAAAATATAAAGCCCAGAAGAATAAATAATGATAATAATAGTAATAATAATTATTTACCAAAAATAAATAGTAATAATAATTATAAATAAAGCAAACTGTGCAGTAAAATTATAAATACTAAACCTTAGATAATTAAATGGTGAAAACACTAAGGAAACGTGTAACAATTTGAAATTTAAGATGTTTTTTTATGTTTAATGCAAATTTCGATACAATTATAAACTAGTTTGGAAGTGTTCAATTAAATATGAAAGTTTAAGTTGGTTAATGGGTAGGAGTTAAGAATTAGGATATATGGATTAAGATTAGAGCTTAGGGTTTATGTTATATGTGCTAGGCTTAGGATTAGGGTTTAGTATTAGAATTTTATTGTTTGTTGTATACATATTACGTTTAGGGTTAGGGTTTTAAATTTAAGTTTAGGATTCGACGGTTCGAGGTTTAAGATTTAGGATATATTCCTCAATATAGAAATTAACTTCACCAACACTAATAATCATCATATTTATATGACATATTAATCAAGAAATTAAAAAAAAAATAAACAAATTTAAAACACATTTCTAGATGAAGAATATACATAAAGAAATGGAATAAAAATGACAATAAAAAATATATACAAATTAACAGAAAGAACATATTTTCATAAGAACATACAAATAAAGAAGCAAGTCTAACAACAACAAAAAATATAAGACAAACACCATATTAAGAAGATTAAGTCCATCAAATAAAATAAATACAAAAATAAAAACAAATAAAAAAATAATTTTTAATATAAAAAATTTTTGTATTGTAAAATATTTTAAATAAAAAACATATTAAATTTAATATTAATTTATATATATTTTAACTAATTTTTAAATAATATAATAATTAAAACATATTTTAATATATTTTATACTATCATTAATTTACCAAATTGGTGGGCGGGTCTCACTCTAATAAAGTTAAATTTTCAATCATTTTGCTATCAAAAGTAGTCTGAGCAGCGAAAGTGAGAAACAAGAAACAGTAAAGCAAATAGGATGCGGGAAAAAACCCCCAAAGTCAATGTTGCTCCACGACGACTCAGCTCTACCTCCAACAGTCCAGCCACACCTCTACCTCCGGCTGCTGCCACTCAGCTCCATCTCCAGCAACAGCGTCGCTACCGCCGTCTACCTCCTCCTTTGCAAGTTACTAACAAATATTTGACTGTTCTAGTAATTGGATCTGAGTTGTGTTTCGAAATTCTGGTTCTTATAATCGGATTTGGGATTAATTGTATCTAGGAATTTCTGGTTCTTGTAATTATATCTAAGTTATGTTTATCCTAATTTTTTTTCCAAATATTTTTCAATTTTATTATTTTATTTTTCAAAAAGCCGTGGATATTCGTGGGGAATCGAGTCAGTCACAATTGTATCTCATCAAATTGGATATTTACATATTACATGGTAATAATTTACAGAGAGAGAGATAGAGAAAATAAGCAGCATTCTAAGAAACAAGATAGCAGTGAGATTTCAATTGGTGATGGATTCCTTAAGCATGTCTCGCTGGAAAATTGAATAAACCGGAACGCAGCAATTTTATTCAGCATATATGCAGACTTGATACCTAAATTGAATAAACCTGGCTCCTGGCTGCATGCAACGGCATGTCATCCAGAAACTTCACCGCAATTCTGTACACCTGCCATCCGGGGATGATCATCATTTTCAAAGTTTTGAAACTTCTAATCCTCAAAATCCCAGTCACTATCTTCCTCATTGCCAAAATCACCGTCATTTTGTTCCCCGTCCGAAGCTTCAAGCTCACTCTGGAAATAACAATCAACAAATATTCAGTTGTCATTGTAACTAGAATAGAGATCATCTTCCATATTTTATTTTATTTCATCAATTCTCCTCGATAGCAGCTTTCAGATGATACGAAATTTGATGTTAATAGGGGAAAAAATGCTGTAAGAACTATTTATATAAGATCCAAAGCCAGTACATAAATCTTCTACAAGAAACTATATATTTTTGAGGGTGTCTTACCAGGGTGGATTCTGACATGATCTATACGGTTAAGGTCCTCTATTCCACCCCTATCTTCAGGCTCCAAATCATGAGACAAACCCTTTGAATAATTCGAAGTGACAATAAGTATTGAATATACAAAACACAGAGAAAGCTGATGCTAACATGCAAGACCACCAGATACATAGAGAAACCTGATGATTAAGTAACATCTACCGGGCATGCAAATGATGAATGCAAGTTATGATAAGTCAATACTTACAAGTTCCTCTTTCATTTCTTCTATTTTTCTCCCCAATTCAGTAATATGCTTACTCAGTGCCTACACAGGTCATACAAGATCAATTGAGACATAAAAGATATAGAAGGAAACATACAGATTTGCCATTGACATAAAAATTTGGAACCTCGTGGCGTTGCATGGCAATTGAACGCTTTAATGCCTTTGCCTTTGTTAGAAGGTTTCTTGGCTTTATGGTAACGGGACGCCTATAATTTTTCCCACGGTAGTAAATAAGACAAAATCCTTTTGGAAGTCTATCTATCGACACTAGTATTCCACCACTCTCATATTCCAGTAATCTAGCTGTGTCCTCAACAAAAGCAAAGGTCTTTTGTTTTGTTATTAATTTAACAAGCTCACGATGTCTCCAATGCAAATGCATATTCTCAATGACACCATCAAAAACTCCACGTATACCTGAAGATTATCATTAATAGTTGTTAGGTAATGAACCATTATAATATAGCAACTTTCAAAACAGCTGAAAATTACCCACCAAGTGGCAAGTACGGCTTCATAATTAAACCAACCCTGCGGAACATAGCACGCTCTTCTTCCGATATTGTTTCCTGATCACAATCAGGATCAGCTGGAACCAAGGAAGCTTCTACCTTGGATAAAAGATTTTCTGCTCTAATCTTTTTGGTCTTGGCCTGTTCAGAATTAGAGTTGTAATGATGATAATAATAAGAAGAACAAGATCACTACTAATAATCATAAATAAATGAAAAATAAAAAAACTCAAGTATATAATCTTCAACAATGTAAAGGATTAGAGACTTACAAGAACCAGTTTACGTTCAACTTTTCTGAAAAGCTTAACATTCTTAGCTTTTGCAGACTCTTTGATCATCTTCTCACGTTCTTCAGCAGATATATCCTTTCCCCAGCGTGTCTGAGCTTCATAGAACTCAGCCAATGATCCTGCTTGAGTCGTTGCTTCATCTGCCCCTGATTGAGTTACATCAATGGCTCTGTGCCGTGCCTTCTCCTCATCATCTACTACTTGTTTTGTCATTTCTTGTCTTTCAGCTAAAACAGCAGCGACACTAGTTGGGACAAAGTCCTTCCCACGATATATTACAATGAAATATTTATTTCTTATCAGCAAGGTGCCTCCTGTTAATTTCTGAACCAGGAAAGAAAAACAAGATTTATCATCATGCTCCATTGAACAATGACTAGGACTATAACCGAAGCTACAGATAACATACCTTTAGCTCCCCGGCCATTAGTTCATTGTTTGTATTCAGGATACCACGCTTAACAGCAATCTTCACAACTAAGCTTTTTTCCCATAGCTTCAGAATAGCAACTGCGAGACCTTGGAGATTTCGATTTCTACCTTTACAAGGTTCAACAAAAGATCCATATAAGTAAAAGGACAATGATTTAATACATTACCGGAGTAGAATAACATTACCTAGAGCAAAATGACAAGGAAGAGCTTTGGAAAGTTTCCTCATATTCGTCAGCTCTGCATCTGTTAGTCTCGGAGGCATTCCAGTTGGAAGAAGTCTAAGGGGAGTCTTATATCCAGGTACAGCAGGAGGAAGTAAATCCGCATCAATAGGAAGTATTCCCGTGCCCCACCATTCGACAAAACGAGGACCTAAACCACCAAGCATCCTGTCAAACTCTTCTTCCTCTGGCGTCATGTTCGCAAGCTGTTCTTGATTCATCATAACCGGCTCACTCCTTTCCAAAGATGCAGGTGTTGGTCCTTCATAGTTTTTCCCACGAAACACCAGCATAACACTTCCTGACCTCCATATAACTAACCCTCTTGTTCTGCGCTGCAAAATGCTACAAGATTTCAGTTCATAAGTTCTCTAAACAAAAATGCTATTGAAATCAAGAACAAAATAAGAATAAGTGAAAGGGGAAGCAAGAAACCTCAACAATTTCATGAGCAGTCTTCATATCTCTGGCAAGAAGCTCATGGAACTTGAGCCTAACAACTTCCTTCTTCCTCCACTGATCATGAATCTTGTCCAGCACGGCCTGCGTGAGCCCAGCTTTGGCCACATTCACCTTCTCCTTCAGTTGCATCCCCAATCTTCGCAACCGCGCCTGCTCCTCCTCCTCAAGAGTCAATTCCGCCAAAGTTGGCGGCTTCACCTTCCTCTTCTGCATCACCTTATTCTCTACCTCCACAGCTACCTTCTCATCCTCACCTTCGTCTCTATCCCATGGCAGAAGCATGTCGTTAGCTTCATCCTCAGCCAATGCGGTATCAGAACGAACCCAGTCTCGGCGTAGCAAGCGACTTAAACCTCCGGGTGCTTCCACGTTATCGTCGTTGTAGGAGGCTAATCGTAAATTTCGCAAGCGGAGAACGACTCTGTCGATTGCGTTGCAAGGGTTGTTGTCATTCCGCAAGAAGTGAGAGTTGTCGGGGTCAAAGAGGTCATCGGCGGCCGGTTGGGGGAAACGTGGTGAGGGTTTGGGGTTGGGGAATCGGGAAGAATTAGGGTTAGCGGGAGACCACTTGGTGAGCCAAGTGTCAGATGAGGTGACTTTATCGGAAGGTTTGGGTTGGGAGTGGGTTGGGTAGTTGGCAGAGACACAGAAAGGCCTCAGAATGCTAAGTTGATAAGAGTGCGAAGCAGTTGTGCACAAGTATGAGGTCCCGACACTCAGAGGGAGTTCCGATAACTTAGCAGTACTGTTCCCAGGTGCCATATTAGCCTCTCCCCAGCATTTCTCTGCGCACTCAGAGTGGCACAAACATAGTTATGCATGTGTTCACAAACATATTAATAACAATCTAGTAACAATTTTTAGACATACCTGATAATGCAAAAAGAAATAATAAACTAGTTCCTGGTACAAAATACTTTCTCAATTTAAATGAACAAGAAAGAGAACAAAAAATAACACAATCAGTAAATCAAATTCAAGGAGTGATCTCAAAGTTGGCATCTATATCTTCATGGGACAAATTTGAAGCTTGACCAACATTTCCTTCATTTTAATTTGTATCTATATCTACATTTGTGTATTTTTCACAAATCAATACCAAGAATAATTCATAATAGGAACCGAGTTGTGATCAAGACATTTTTAAAATTCTAGCAAAAAAAATAGAGAATGGGAACAACAATTTAACTGAACAATTTTATTCTGACTTGCAGAGAACATGAACCTCATTTCCAACAACAAATTCAAATATGATAATTTTCAGTAACAAGAGATTAAGGTCAAAAGATGATTTACAGATTTACAGCAACAGAAAATTCAGCTAAGTGATTATTTCAGCAAAACAACAACAGACAACCTTCAGTGATGATAATCAGTAATTCAACTCAATGATGATTTTCCGCCAAAAAAAATTAGTTCAGTGATATTTTCAGCAACAAATTCAACTTTTAGCAACAAAGTCAAGGTGCATTAACGAATTACAGCAACAAAAAATTTAGCTAGGTGATCTTTTTAACAAGACAGCAACAGATTCAAGATTCGGTGATGATAATCAGTAAACAATTCCACTCAGTGATGATTTTCAGCCAAAAAAAATTAGCCCAGTGATATTTTCAGCAAAATATTCAACTTTCAGCAATAAAATCAAGGTGCAAAGATGAATTACAACAACAAAATTAAGCAAGAAAGAAAAGAGGAATTTGTTAGAACTCACCAAATCAGAACTAGCTGCTGACGGCGAGGCTCGAAGCAAGAAGACGGCATCGACGACCAGCCCCGGAACGTGCTTAAAATAAAATATAAAATATAATTATTAAAAAATTAATATATAATTTTAAATATTTAAATTTAATGATTTTTAAGTTGATAAAATTCAAAATTTTACAATTTTACCTAATAAATTATCCATAATTTATCATTAAAAGTTCACAAACATCTTCAGACATTAAAATTTATAACTAATAAAAATCAAAATGCGCATAAATGACAAATCGGAATCAGAAAAATCAGCATAAACAACTCAGAATAAAAAAAATCAGCATAAACAACAATTCAGAGAAAAATTCCAACATAAACAATGCAGTGAAGTACTGCACCACACCACCATCAACAACTCAAATCAGCAAAATCAACAACCAGAATCAACAAATCAGAAAAATCAGCATAAACAATTCAGAATTAGAATCATAGCATAAACAACTTAGAATCATAAAAATTCCAACATAAACAATTTGGCGCATTGAGTTGAATTGAAGATGTAGCACTAAAATCAAAGGATGCCTCAACTTCCAAGGCTAATTAACATCTGCTAAACAAAAATCCTAATTCAAACCTAGTGTTCAAAATTAGTAGAATCAAATCAGCCCTGATCACCTCAGAAGCATTAATAAAAATAAATAAATAAAATTCACCCCGCAAAACAGAATCATATTTACATATTTGGAGGAGTAAAAACTACATGCCAACCAAGAAGTAAGAACATGCCATTTACTATTCTTGACATCAAAACAACGCACATGCTCTTGATTTGAATGATGGAAGTAGCAGCAGCGGTAGCACAAAGCAATTATATTATATCAGGACAAAAAGCATGAAAATTGGAAGCAATTTCTATTTCATATTTCATAGCTTCCATAGGGCATATTTGGAGACTAATCCTAACACAAGAACACACAAACGAAATCTATTGGATTTCTCATAATCCTAAGAAGTGACCCTTATTAAGATTACGAATATATCCAAATTTAATACCAAATCCAAATCTAATTCTCGTGCAGCTCTCAATGAGACTGATAAGACAGAGACAGAGTGAGCTCGGAGAGAAACAGAGAGCTTGAAGAGAGACGCGACGGCGAGGAGAAGAACTCCGAGCGCGACGGAGAGAAGAGGGCTGATCGATAGAGACCACTTTTGGCGACGACGGCACGCTTTCTATCACAATCCCGGCGGCGACGACACGCTCTGGCCAAGTAGAGGAGATCAGTGATGGAGACGGTGGCGGCTAGGGCTTCTGGTGGTGATTGCTCTGATAGGGTTTAGGGTTGCCTTTCATCTGTTCGGTGGCTTTTTTGTTTACATAAAACGGCGCCGTTTTGAATAGTAGAAGAGCGAGCCAAACCTTTCAAAAAACGGTCGGGTTCAACCGTTTTGCCGGTTAATCTTGTATTTTGTAGATTGATTTTGAAGAACAACTGAACCGTTTTTGATAATGATATTTGCCGAGTAAATTCCCAAAATGGTCCCTCAGATTGGGTCCGTGCACCAATGTTACCCTCACTTTTGAAATGCTCTAATTGCACCCTCCAAATTGAGTTCCGTGCGAAATTCTGGTCCTCCCACCCAATTCCGACATGATTCAGCAACCGGAGCGCTAAGCTGGCGGTTTATGGTCCACGTAGGCCACCTGAACGACGTCGTTTTGCTTAGAGGGGGTTGATGAATCAGAACAATGTCGTTTTGTGATGAAGGGGAATTGAAAGGTTGCTTGGGGAGAGGGTTGATCATTCGTTAGTCTTTCTCCTACTTCTCTTCAAACGTTTCTTCTCCCTTTCGTCCAGAGAATGCTATCACACTAGGGCACGTTCTAGTTAGTGCTTGTATGAGTTCGTTGGCAGGAGAAGGAAGGACGTCAATCGTACGAAGTTGTTGAAGCAGAGGGTATCATCATCGTCAGCTACAACAAGGTTAGAAATACAGTGTGTAGTTGAAGTTTAATTTTTTTTTGGGTTTTCATTGATGGCTCTTCACGTGATGTGTTGATTGAAGGAGATTTCATCTTCGTTTGGTGTTTTGTTGAGATTTCTATGTTGTTAGATTTTTTGTGGTTACGATGTTAGCATGGGATTTGAGTTGCTCTGTTTTTTTTATGTATCCAACAAGGGCTCTTTCCTCTAATGATACGGTTGTCTAGTTATGGTCAAAAGTTATTGTTGCATGTGTTTAATTTATTTGTTTACTTCTCTTGCAGATGGATGAAGTACTAGACATTATGTTTCATTATGGAGGAACTTTCGAAAATGGTGTGGATGAAAATATTGGTTACTATCCGGACAACAGAAACTGCCTTGGTGATGTTGAGGTGGATAGGCTGGATGTATTTTACCTGAGAAACTATTATAAGGAGTTAGGTTATGACAGAATGAAGGAAGTTTGGTGGCTTGTACCTGGAAAGAACATAGGGGAGGGATTGAGGAAGTTGAATAGTGATGCAGACCTAAGAGAGATATGTGAGATGGGTGCAAAGAATGAGGGTATTGTTGATATCTACATTGAACATGAGGTTTCGTCACCTGAACTTATACAAGGGAAGGAGGTTATGGTATACGTTAATGATCAAGTAAGAGACCTTGGGACGCAAGCAAAAGAAAATGTTGCAGCTGCCCCACACGATGGTGTTAGGCCAAATGATGAAAAGAATCCTACTAGTAATGTGAGACGACCTATGGAGGAAGGGGTTAAAGCATCTGTTAAGGTGCCGATTGAACAAAACTTAAAAAGAAGGACAAGAACACCCTGAAACCAAATCAGACAAAAGTTCATAGGAGGTATTGCCTGAGGTTTGCAACTGGGATAGGAGGCACAAATGCTTAGAAAAGGAGGCAGGGTAGCAAGATGCCAGTGATGTTGATGTCCTCTAATGAGGACTCCTCTAATTCTGATGATAGTTCAGAAGATGAGCCCTATAAACCAGTAAGGGAAGACAGCTCATCTGATTCATGTGCTGCGGACCCTGTTCCTTCACGTAAGGTAAAGGGTAAGAAGAAAACAAGTAATAAGAGTGATTCACAAGATAAGGGTAAGAGGAAGAATAAGATGAAAGAGAAGATTTGTGTTGATGACGATGCTTTTGTGGAGGATGATTCTGATGTTGAAGTGGATCTTGGATTCGTAGGAACTGGTAAGAATGATGATTATAATGCATACGATCTTGGGACTGATTCTGATGGTGCCAACTCTTGGCATTCATTGGAGATGAAAACCCCACCGAATTCTGAAGACGAATTAGAAGATGAGACTGAATCTGATGAGGTGTTTCCAGTTTTTAGGGAGGGGGCTAGGTTTGGGGAGCTTCACTTAGAGGTTGGAATGAAGTTTAATACGAAGTGAGATTTTAAAGAGGCTGTTAAGGAGTACACCATCCAGGAGGGAAGGCGTATTCGATTCAATAAGAACGATAGGAAGAGGCTTAGGGTAGTTTGCAAGGTGAAGGATTGCAGTTCGGTTATCTTTGCTTCCAAGGACCGAGACGACACTTGCTGGCAAGTGAAGACTTTCAGAGATGATCATACCTGTGCAAGGGAGGATAAGAACAGAGTAGCCAATCGTAACTGGGTTGCTAGTAAGCTTGTGAAGAAAGTGAGAAAGTATCCCAACTTCAGGCATTGTGATGCAAACACCGTCTTCAAGACCAAGTATGATCTGTCATTGTGATGCCTACGTGGACCCTAAACCGCCAGCTCAGCGCTCCGGCTGCTGAGTCATGTCGGAATTGGGTGGAATGACCAGGATTTCGCATGGAGCTCAATTTGGAGGGTGCAATTAGAGCATTTCAAAAGTGAGGAGTAACATTGGTGCACGGACTCAATTTGAGGGACCATTTTGCGGATTTACTCGATATTTGCCGGTTAATCTTGTATTCAAAATCTTGATCGCCTGTCGATGATAGTGTCTTCAGTCTTATTTTTAAGGGTAAAGTATATTTTTTGTTCTTAAAGTTTGGCAAAAATTTTCGATTGATGATGGAGTCGGCGGAAACAGGAGCATGCCTGTGGATGGTGACAAACGACTACATCTTTGGCATCTGCATTGAGAAGTTAGAAAAATTGGGGAAGAATGAGGATAGGGATTGGAAATCCCATCTTGAGCAGGCTCCGTTTGATTTCTGTTTGAATCTTCCAGAGTCCAGCATGATAAGGTGAACAAATAGAACTTGATAAAGTCAAGACAATAAAAAAGTTTGATTTATACAATGTCAAGAGAAATTTTGTATTTACAAAGAAAAAGTGGAAGTATTATTACTTTTATTAAAATTGTTTACCACTCAACAGATGATATACTTTCTCTGGAAAGTATAAAAGGTTTGATCATAAAACTAATTTTTTGAAAAAGTAGCATATTTGTATAATAATACAATTCTATAAAAATAGATCTAATAGTTACTTAGATTTTTTTATAATCATGTTTAATAAGGATTGTCCTTAAAATAAGATTATACACTATTGTAGTGGGAGATTTCATATTTTGAGAAAACGCGATCTTTATTATGCACTAGGGGTATCTTGCAAAAGGTCAAGCACATGTGCTCAAAGGTTAAGGTGTTTAAGGTCAAAAGAGTTTTAAAAAACACAAATGTGCATTAAAAATTATACACATAATTGATTGGCTCTAGTGCAAGTGAGAGATTACTGAGATAATAGTATGCATAAGATCCAATCTATCATGATTGTCTCTCGTGCAAGTGGGAGATTGTTGGGAATAAGGAGTATGACCACAATCCAATCAATCATGTGTCAAATAATTTGTTATCGTTATTATATTAAAATGTTAATATAAGAAGGTCTTTGATTAAATTTAGAGATTTATCATTATGATAGTGATCATAATATTGAGAGATAAATCTTTTATAATTTAATCTAAATTGTTCTTGGTCATAGAATTATTAAAAAGGACATTAATAATCCGAAAATATCAATATATATATAATGGTCTTCATTGGATGAAGATTAATAGATCTCATTTATTAAATTATATATATAGATGGTGCATATAGAGATATGACCATTAAACTGACTCACTCTGTGAATTTCTAATGGTTATAATTACCGCATATTTGTCAATAGGATATTCTCAAGATGAATATAGTAATAGAGTTTCCTTTGACCTGCGACTATCATAGTAATTAATAATGTATTTATTATACTTTGATTCCGGATACTTAATACCCTAAGGTGCTAGTTGAATGGATATTGGGTATGATTTAAATACTTGTAGAATTAATGATTAGTCAATAAAAAATCCGTCAACTCTCAATAAAGAGTTTGAGCTCTATGATTATAATGACTGAAATAATTAAAACCTTGGTCAAGGGGATTGAATGAATGAAGAAATGAGTTTCTTAAGTCTTTCACATTTTATTATAATAATTGTAACAAGTTAGAGTTTGACAATTAAGCCATACTCTAAGGGTTAACCAAGAGTTGGAAAGATGGAAGGAATTATACTTTATTTTTCTAAGGTTCTTAGTAAAAATATAGGGTTATGTTACGTGTACACCAAAATCAGCCACTAGTATAAAATACATGTTGAAATACAAATACACATTAAAAATGAATGAAACCACATATGTATTTATACACAAATACATTGGTGGCTGATTCTAATGGTTAATTTTAGTGTACAAAGAGCATTTTCCAAAAATATATTACTTCATACTATCGGGTCGTTGAGGAGTATTGCTAGACGCCAACCTTAATTAGTAAATTTAGTATGACTAATTTACTACCCGCTTAATATTGAACCTATGGGGTCACACACTAACGAGTGTTCTAATCTTTGCTATAGAATTATTTAATTATTATTTTGATTTGATCAAATAAATAATTATATTAATTTAAATTGAAATATTATTATATTTTTTGCTAGCACCAAGAATATAATAATAATATGATAATTGAGAATATTGAATAAGATTTGAGAATAATTAGTTATTCTATTTCTAAATTTGGATGAGATTCTAACTAATTCTGTTTCAAATTGAGTTATGATATGATTCATAAATTTGAATGATTCAGATTTAGAATTTCAAGATATGATTTAAATTTGAATTGAGAATTAAATTTAAAATTCGTAACAAATCTCATACTATTTATATGTATGCCAAAAGAAGAGAAAATGTGAGAGAATAATAATGGTTTTTATTCCTTTACCTCTACACACATAAATATATGTGAGCCTAATTCTTGGAGAAGAATTTTATAACATGCAAAGAGTTGCAAGAGGTTTCTCAATTTATATCAGATGTCCATTAATCAAGGAGTTGACAGCAAAAGTTGGTCTCGGTGTGGATACGCATAGCGCCTTCGTACCATCGAAGGGGAAAGTGATTCTTACTAGCGTACACACAGGTATTTAGATCTGATCTATATATTGTTTATTATTGGAATAAAGTTTAAGTATAAAATAGATTTTTAGGATTATTTTATTACTTCCGCTGCGTGTTATGAACAACATGGTAATCCTTCACTCTCTGCTCTACAAGTGAAACTTTTTTTTATAAGATGTCTTGTAACTAAAGTGATTCTCAACTGCTCTTTAGAGAACTCTTATGCTGATCGTAGGATCTGTCTTCACTATAGAGAATAGTAGAATACGTGTTCAGTTATCACCTTCGAATCCGACTTTCTATGGTTCTGGCCTAATGTTATTTGCATGCAAGAATGGGGACTATCGTATCTCCTCCTAACCTCCCATTTCTCTTGTTTTTGACAATATGCAATGCGTATGTTCCATTTCTCTAAGTGTAATGTACATCATACTTCAACTGGTCACTTTTTACTATTATATACTCCATAGCTCGCCTGATGCTATACATCTTTACCGCCATCACAGCTTCTTTGTTGTCGAATTGTTGTCCAATCTCAAGATCATGCGTTGGATCATCCTCGGACTCTCCTTAACCAAAAGACCAATCTACATTCATTGCGTTAAGGTTCAACGTTGAATAGTGAGCAAGATGATCGTATGGTCTGAAAATAGTAGACTGGGTTAGCGCAACTTGTGACACTGTGAAGTTGTTTAACTCTTCATCTTCTTCCTCCGGTATGTCTATTGGTTTGGCATCTACATCTTCATCATCAGACACAAGATGAACTTAGTAATGATCTTGTTTTGGGTCTCCAACCACAGAACCATCATGACTTTCATGATCTACTTCCAACACATATCATTATAATCATCAGGATTTCTCTCATCTTGACTCTCTTTCAGTGGCATGTTTAAACCAACCTTTTGATGTTTGTTCTTATTACTGCCGATGATGCATTCTCAACACCAACTTTCGACGATGTCATTATACACATCAAAGAGAAGCAAAAATAATTCCAATAAATGGATGTTTGGAAAATGATTATGCCAACTCCTAATTAGTTGTATGTCTTCTTCACGTATTCGATACTTTGGTCAAATGAAAGATTGTTAAAAGTCATGTTTACATATAAAAATAATATAAACAAAATATCGAGCAAAAAATAAGAAAATAAAAAAATAAATACCTTTTATAAATTAAAGTGCCGTTCACTTCCATTGAATATGTAGAATAGATTTTTTTCACTCTCTTCATGTTTTGTACTCTCACACTTCAATTGGCAAGTATACAAATGTTGGTTGTACAAAAATAAATATAACGGATTCATCTTTATCAAAAGTAATTTTACCATTATAATGAATTAATAATAATGGTATTTCAGATATTATAAAAAATATAATAACAAAAAATGTAGAAGAAAAAAGATGAATATAAATGTGAATAAAGAACAATCAATATATGTGGATATATATTATATGTGAAAAAAAATTTACCGCTGATTAACATAAAATTTGCCATTTAAGTGAGCGAATTTTATAAAATTATTAAAGTTCGTTATTACAGTGGACGGCCTTGTTTCAAAGTCCAAAAAAATGTGTTCTAAAACTTATGGATAAAATTATTTGTTTTGAAAAATAAATATATTTTTTAATTTATTTCGAACAAGATTTATCTTGAATTTTTGTTTTTCGCGGACCAAAGGATTGGCTGGGTGAGAAAAAGCGGGGTTTGCATACGATCTTCAATAACCGAAACCCTAGCCTACGTCTGCCTTCTATCTCCCAGCCTTCTACATAACAAACAAATAAATCCTTTCTTCTCTGTGTTCATATTGTTGATGATGGAGTCGGCGGAAACAGGAGAATGCCTGTGGATGGTGACAGACGACTACATCTTTGGCATCCGCGTTGAGAAGTTAGAAAAATTGGGGAAGAATGAGGATAGGGATTGGAAATCCCATCTTGAGCAGGCTCCGTTTGATTTCTGTTTGAATCTTCCAGAGTCCAGCATGCCGGATCACTTTATCTTCGACTCGAAACTTTTCTTAGTCGGTAAGCAAACCGAGTCTGGCACCAAGATCTACCAAATCTCCTATGTCGGTGGCAACACGTTGGGCATATCTGAGGCAGTAGAGACGGGCGCAATCCCTCCGCTACCGACCGAAGACTTCCTTTTCCTTGCAAACATTAAAGATGAGGTTTACTTGTTGGAGCTTGGTGCGGTACCACTGTTAGGAAGAAAGACGAGGTTATGGGTTTTATGTCCCAATCCCCGTCCCCCGAACTGGCATTCCGCGCCCGATCCTCCAACCGAAGTCAACTCTGATTATTGTAATTTTCCTCTTTGTTTTGTGCTAAATGATAAATTCTTTTTGCATCGCCTGTCCGCACCAGGAATTGCATATCTCTACGATCCCCAACCTAAAGCATGGATTAAACTGGAGCGCACATCTTTTGATCCTGGTTATGCTCTTTTCCTGCGTGTGCCGTCCCTTGGGGATGTAGGCGATGGCAGTGTGGTGCTGACATGGAAAGTGAAGGGTCTTATACGTGGTGTGAAATATGACATACAGGCTTTGCTGGTGGATAATAACGATTATTGCATTCTTCGCCATCAAGACCTTGATGAGTTGTGTGAGGCGATCCAACCATCCTTCTTTGATGATTTTTCCTCCAATCTCAACTTGGTTGACCTTGGCAACAACAAAGTATGTGTTACCATCTCTGGTCTCGCAGAAGGCATTCCATCCTTTTGCATTTTAGTAGTTGAATTAGGGTTGGTACAAGAGGAGCAGCAGCAAAGGTTCTTATCTGTGCGTGTACTCGTGAATCGAGTCTTCGATACGAGGCCTTATTTCTTAGATGACCGCGTTGTTCAAGTGCTCGACACCTCCTTTCTTTTCTCCCTCAGAAAGGGAATGCCTCGCAAACATCCATATTCCCAAGGTATAATGTTGCTTTTGTCAGCATGCTTCTTGTTATTCTGTAAGAGTTACCATTAAATTATATCCATCAAAAACATTGTTAGGGATTTGGTGAATAAATTTTCTTTATTTTTTAAAAGACTTGTTATTCTTAAGACTTGAGAACAAAATTACGTTACAGATTGCATCTCTCCAAGGAAAGAGCCCAAGCTAGCTGGTGGGACGAATCCAAGCAACCCAACAACAGCATTCGAACAAGAATGACTAACTTCAACCTGTTCATGTATGCTTTGTTTTATTGTTGTTCCCTCTGCTATGATTACTTGTTTTTCATTGGCGATCAGATTTTGAATACTGATGTGTTTATTCCGCTATTAAATAAAGTTAGACATGTTAGTAGGATTTCAATGTTCATATATCATTTTGTACTTTTTTTAGGTTATAATCTTTTTCATTCACAAAATTGAGAAAATATCAAGTTTTAGTCAAAGAGAATAGATGAATCAATAAGAGCATATGAGTCAAGAGAAATAAGTGATGTATCTATTTAACTTGTGGCTTATTCCTCTTGCTCTTTCTTTCACTCTTCTTTCTTTTTGATATTTTAATATTTTACTTTTCTGAATTTTATATTTTTTCTTTTTTTTTTTTAAGTTAAGAATTTTCACTCAAGGTGTTTGGAATTTGAGATAGATTTTACCTTTGTTGATGTCTCTTGATCTTTTCTTAATTTTATTGTGGCATTTATAAAATGATATATGATCGACAAACATTCAAATTCGTTTCTGTATAATTTTTAAATTTCATAAATTATTGGTACCATGTTGATTATAATTTATATAAGCCTTTATTGATAGAGAAAAATATGCAATTCCAAATTTCCAACGCAGTTGACACTTTTGCTCTTTTTAAGCCTTTGATAGTCTTTTTCTTTGTAAAAACTTTGAGCTTTTTTTTCCTTAGTTTTAGAATTTCTTTTGGTTAAATTGCTATTAGTTATTGAATCATTATTTCAAAGCCAAGGTTACAGTAGGGGCCTGTTGACACTTAAAGGGTGAATGCTAAGATATGGTAGGGTCTTGTGGGGAAGGAGATGTTGATGTTGTCTAATTATCTTAGAATTCATTTAGTTTATTCAACAAATTATGCTCTTTCTCATTTGTCTTTTGGTGATTTGTTTCTCTGGCTTATTTAATTATATATGTCATGAGATTTATTGTTTGTGTTATTTCTAAATCTAGATGAATGAATGATAGTTAACGGAGATCACAGCAAAATTTGAATTTGACAGAGGAGGTTATTTTTGGTCTGCAGATTAAGTGTTATATGAAGCAGTTGTGGTCGATTCTGGGACATTGTCATTCTAGGGGTGTGATGTAACAAATAAGGCAAGGTAATTAAAAAAAAAATATTCGAACAAAAAGCTATTCTTTATATACTCTTAAAAAAAATATTCCTTAAATTTTATAAATTCTTTCGGATAAAATAAATCATGCATTGAAGAGAAACTAAGTCTAAAACCATACAAAATAATTTGTATATATATTGATATATTATATTACTACATAAAAAATATTTTGAGTACTCTGATGTTTTAAACGTTTTAGTAATTTTAACTATTGATTTTAATTATATATTATATATATTATAGTTGAGATTAATAATTAAAATTTCTATAATACTTGAAATACTTTTTATGATATATAATAAAATGATTATCAAAAAGAAGAAAGAAACACAAAACTAAGAATATATTGAATTGGGACGTGAATAATGCATAAAAAAAGGAATAAAATAAACAATATAAATTTATTATATAATAGTGATGATATTATAGAATAATGATAACAATATATTTTATATAGTATATAGGATAACATGATGATCAAATAAAAGATATAGATTGAATTGAAATGATACATGCGAAGAAATTCTGTAGGAGTGCCGCGGTTTCTTTTTTGTTCAGCTTCTTCAGAAATCGCTGTAGGATGTAGTGGTTGCACGCTTTTCAATATAAACTGCTGTATTTTTTAGCGGTTTACCGTGCAATCCCTAATCCGCTATATCTTTCGCGTTTCTATAGAATTATAAAAGTTGTATTTGCGTTTTCATTATTCATATGTTGTATTATAGTAATATTATTTTTCAAATAATTTATTTCGATAACTTGCCTTATTTTTTACATTAATTGAATGAATAATTATACAAAAGAATAGATGTGATTGTAAGCAAAAAATAAATTCTCTGGGCCATGTAAAACCCTCCCCCTTAAGAGTCCAATAAAAATATCAAGACTCTTTGACCAAAATAAAGAAAGCCAAAAAAAAAAGGTGATAAAATTAGTAAAATGAGAAGTTATTATACTTGAATTTGCAGGGAAAAAAAATAAAATGATAAGATAAGTGATTAATAATCACTAAATTTGTAATTTTTATCATATATACATTTTATTATTTTAATTTAAGAGTGATTAATCTTATTACTTTATTAACTTTCATAATTTAAAAGATCTTTAGCTAGTACACTTAAATGTTTAGGGCGCAACTAAATTTTTACTATCCGAATTATATTATTGAATAAAATTGCTAAATATTAGTGAATATTCACATAAAAATAATAGATAAAAATCACTAAATAATCAGACATATTTTATTAAATCACTTAACATAATAAGTGTAAATATCACACGTGTTATATTTATGTGTAAACATTTTATGTCAATTACTCTCATAAATCTAATACTATCTAATCTAATCTAATACTATTCTTCTAATACTATTCTTCTAATAGACTGTTTTAAATTAGTGGAATTTACCGTGTCAATCCTTTTAGCTATGAAAGTACTGTTCATGATATTTATATCATTCACCACATGCTATACAATGATTCACACATACATTCTCATTGGCGGCTTATGTCATCTATTACATGCCATGTTTCAATTCATTCGTACACTTATTGGCTCCTTTCACAGTTGAGTTCCACTAAGATTGAGCGTGAAATTTTAAATTTTGAATTCAAAATCAAAATTGAAAAGGGGTTTACGTTATTTTTCTCTCATTCTCTTCTTCTTCAGTTCCTCCTCTTCTGTTTTTCTTCTTCTTCTTCAGATCTTTTTATCACCGGATAGCTTTTCTGTCATTTGGTGATGCCGTGCCAAAATCATGGTGGTCACCGATGTGGTGGTGGTAGATACAGAGGAGGAAGCGGTGAAAGAAGGTAGATCGATGGAAAGAACTGAGCGGTTGCCACAGAAAGCACATGCAGCGAGACTAGGCAAGAGGAGAGCACAGCAGCGGCGGCGACAAGAACGGAGCGGTTAGATCTATTTATTTCCTGTCACGGTGAAAGGGACAACAGCAGTGGTGGTAGGGTTACGGCAGTCGAAGAGGTTGCGGCGGCAACTATGGTAGTCGAGGAGTCTAAGGCAGCGGTGGACTCAGTGGTCAAACTGGAGTTCGTGGTAATAGTTGACATGGTGATGGTGGATAAGGTGGGGGATGTGATGACGGTCGTGCATGTACAGCCATGGTGGGCTGGATCAAGGATTGCAACCAGGGAGGAGGCAGATGCCAAGGTAGGTACGGCAGCGTTTGTGGCGGCGGAAGCTGCTACAACTATGGGATTTTCTGGGCATTTTGCAACAAATTGTCCAACAAGCCCTCTGAGAAAATAAAGGTATAAGATTTTAATATTCTTGCCCTGCACATAGCTTTTTTTTATTTTTTAATATTATCTTTTTTTATTTAAACTGTGTCTTCATAGCAGGCAGCAGCACCAGATCACTCTCAAGAGGCACGCTCCTACCTCGGGTGATTTCTTCTTTTTCTTTTTTCAATGACAGATTGATGATGGTTTGCGATGAAGAGTTGTGTATGTTCCTTACTATTTGATTTGATGTATATATTTGTAATGTTGTTGTTGTTATTAGCGTCTTTATCTGGTGTGGAGCCGTTGATGCAGAAAACCCAGAACCACATTATTATTGCCAGGATTCTAATTGCTCTTCGACAAAAGGTTTTAATCTAATTCCCTCTTATCTTCAATTTTGCATTCAAAAAAATTAAATGAGATTTTTAAGTAATGGAGCATGAATTTTTCAACATAGAAAATGAATACCACATTAGAATCTTTGATTGCGGTTTATCTTTCAGCTTCATTTAAAGTTTCAAATTTTTTTATCCGAGTCATACATTTTTTTTGAAAGAATTGGTTTGGGGTGGAGGGTGTGGGAGCAACATGAATCCAATGACATGCTGATTTCAAAGCATCAACATGATCAAGAACTTGGAAATGAAGAGATGAGGTTGCAATTCAAGGTTCTCCTTTTTGTTATCAAAGTAGTAATATTTAATTTTTGGCATTCAAGCTGCTCTTTTCATTTTTTGCTTAGATGTGGTTGCAATTGAAGTTTTTTTTTTTTTGCTCAATTGTTTGTTGGCTCAAGAGGAGAAGATTAATGAAAGGTGAAAGAGCTACTTCTACGAGTTATTTAATGAGGGACAGAAGACTCTTCTGAGCCTTGGTCGATTATGCACAAGGGAAGAAGATCAAAACTTTGACTACTATCGAAGGATTCGAGACTTCGAGGTAAAAGATGCTCTAAAGCAAATGAAAAATGGCAGGGCAGTAGGACCTAATAATATCCCGATTGAGGTTTGGAATGGTCTTGGAGAAAAAGACATCAACTGGTTAACCAAACTTTTTAATGAGATTTTAAGGTCAAAGAAGATGCTTGAAGAGTGGAGAAAGAGTACCTTGATACCTATCTACAAGAATAAGGGGATATACAAAATTGCGAAAATTATAGAGGGATTAAGCTTATGAATCATACTATGAAGTTATGGAAAGGGTGATAGAACGGAGGTTGAGAAAAGAAACACTAGTAACAGAGAACCAATTTGGATTTATGCAGGAAGATCTACCACTGAAGCGATATACCTATTAAGAAGGATGATGGAGAGGTATCGTAGTAATAAAATGGATCTACATATAGTGTTTATTGATTTGGAAAAAGCGTATGATAGGGTACCAAGGGAGGTCTTATGTAAGGTTTTAGAAAAGAGGAGAGTAAGGATCGCATATATTCGGGTAATTAAAGACATGTATGATGGGGCCACAACTAGTGTGAAGACTCAATGTGGTGTGACGGTGGAATTCCCTATTGGTATAGGATTACACCAGGGATCATCCTTAAGTCCATACCTTTTCACATTAGTCTTGGAAGTACTCACAGAGCACATCCAAGAGCCTATGCCATGGTGCATGCTTTTTGCCGATGATATCGTCCTTATGGGAGAGTCAAGGGAAGACCTAAATAAGAAGTTGGAGTCATGGAGAGAAACTTTAGAAGTGTATGGTATGCGCATAAGCCGTAGCAAGATGGAATATATGAAATGTAAGTTCAGTCTGAGAAGGAAAAACCCCAATATAGAGGTGAAGATTAGAGAAAACATCCTAGGAAAAGTTAAAAGTTTTAAGTATTTGGGGTGCATCATACAGGATAATGGAGAGATTGAACATGATGTAAATCATAGGATCCAAACAAGTTGGTCAAAATGGCGGAGTGCATCTGGTTTTATATGTGACAAAAAAGTGCCTTTAAAACTTAAAGGTAAATTCTATCGTACTGTTATAAGACCAGCTATGCTGTATGGTACGGAGTGTTGAACGGCTAAAAGGGAGCACGAACATAAGATAAGTGTGGCAGAGATAAAGATGTTGAGATGGATGAGTGGTCATACGCGATTGGATAAAATAAGGAATGAAGATATAAGGAAGAGAGTTGGAGTAGCACCCATTGTGGAAAAGATGGTTGAATCGCGTCTCAGGTAGTTTGGACATGTGAGAAGAAGACCGATAGAACATCCAGTCAGGAGGGTGGATGAGATGGAAGATGGACAAATGGCGAAAGATAGAGGAAGACCTAAGAAGACCATCCATGAGGTGGTCAAACGAGATCTACATGTAAACGGTCTCTCTGTAGATATGATACATGACAGAGCACAATGACATCGTTTAATTCATGTAGCTGACCCCATTTAGTGGGACAAGATTTTGTTGTTGTTGTTGTTGTTGTTGTTCCTTTTTTATTTTTTTAAAAAATTATTTTCATTTTAATCAAGTAGCTAAGTATGCAAAACTGTTGTTGGATCTGAATAGACATGCTCATGTTTAATTGATTTATGAAAATATTCAAACAAATTTATTTATTAAAATGTCATATGTTGAAATCATGTCCAGCGTCCAATGTATCTAGAACGATGAAGTTCACACTTAGTTACTGCCCATAGAAACCTTTGGTCTATTCAATTAATTACTCTCCATTCTATTTTCATATTGACTTAATTAATCATCGCAAAAGCCTTTTTATTTATCAATCACTTCTTTCTGTCATTGGTGATAGTTAATTAAATCTACGTTGAACTTTATTTTTTAATTTTCTGGTTTGATTTAGTTTTGAAACTGCTTTTTTTATGAGAGGAAAACTTGATATTATGGGATTTCAAATTAAGAGCACTTTTAGTTAATCATGTTTTAATAATTTCTTTTGCTTTTCAAGTAAAGAGTGATTTTCTAAGCTAGCTTGGGTTCAAATCCAGCGCTTATGAAATAATATTTAATTTCTTGCTCCCATCCTTTACGTTTGTTTCATCATCTGTGTTAGCAAAAGTAGCAGTAAGAATATGAGAGTGAAATTTTTTTGAAAATTCATATAATTATCTGCAAAAATTAGTTGATGAGTTGGTGATATCTCTACCATAAGTATCACCAATATAATGCTGGCTTAGCTTCTTAATTAATTATCTATCGATGATTTGATAAGTAGTTGGATAGAAGGTACAAGCACTACTTCAATCAGATGAAGGGAGTGGTGGTATCATTTGAGGTTGTGACTGGGGAGGGGCTACCACTTTGCCAATGGTTAGAGTGTTTCTAACTTGGTACCTTGAATGTTCCCACACTAGCTATTGCTGAATAATGAATCTGAATATTATTATTTTCTGGTATTTATAATTTCACTATATTATTCTATATGATTTTTAGTTGAATTTGAGAATAGTACTATTAGTGGAACTAATGCTATGATTGATTAATTCACTTGATCGATAGAGTATTCTGGTATTTTTCACCTTGCACACTACAATAGGAGAGAAATTCATATTCTTAAAGATGTTAGTGGAATAATAAAATCATCATGGTAAAATGATTCTCATTTATATTCAGTTCTATTTAATGTATACAATGAGGGCAATTTAACATTTACTTTATGAAGCCTTTTTTTGAAACAAAAATATTTGAATACCTATACATTTCTTTTTTTCTGGTGTGAAATCTCAGGATGACATTCTAGCCGGGTCCTCTGGGTGCTAAGAAAACTACATTGCTTCAAGCACTCGTAAGAAAATTTGACCGTAACTTTAGAGTTTATTCCTATTTCATTATGCTTTCTTTTTTTTTTCAACTATATAATTAGTTACTACCTCCATTTCCAAAAAGCTGTCCATATGAGTGATTTAACAGTATTTATTTGTTTCAAAATATTTTGTATGAGAATTGCTCAGTTTAAAATCATTTATAGGGATTCACTGGTAATTTCTGGTTGAATTTTAAGTAGTCGTACTTAAGAATCATCACAATTGCTTTAATTTATTTTCATTTATTTTTATGTTTTATGAATGATTGAATAGTTTCATTGGGCACTGTATTTGTATTTTAGAATTCAAAGAAGTCGTTTGCTAATTTGAATTGTTCATTCTTCAGATTTCGCTCTCTTTACTTGACTTTTCGTACATTTTTGTCACCTGTAATAATAATATACTGCTTTTCTTTGCTTCCCTTCACAAGTTCGGTTCTTAGTTAATTAGAATAATCATCTACTAAATTAAACATGTGTAAAGATAATTTTTTCTATTTCTTAATTATCTCCTACTTCAACTAATAGCACGATGTGTAGTATAGCTAGCTAGGTAGATCAGAGAATAATATTGCATGCCTGTTTAAATATGATGCAAAATTGATTTTTATGAAGAATTAATGTAAAGGTATAAGGAGCAGCTGAGTAGTAGAGAAATATATATATATATATATATATATATATATATATATATATATATATATATGTGTGTGTGTGTGTGTGTTAGCACAAGTAGTTTCATTTCTCATCTTTACAAATTTTTATCATCAATCATTTATGCTTTGCTACTTTTTGTGCATCATCATTCAGACTCCAAAACAATTGTCGTATTTTCTTCTTTAGATATATTTATATACAATCCTTTTATTTACTTAATTTGTTAATTTTCAATCTCTCTACCTACATACAGGCTAATAGTACTTAGTGTTATAAGTAAGTGCAACAAGTTAGTGTTACAAATCTGAAGCGTGCTCTTTTTTTTTTCACAAGTTCTTTTTGTATTTGTCATTTAAGAAAATAATAATTTTCTCTTATTCAAATTATTAGTCTCTGTTTGAATTTGTAAGTATGTTCATTTTTTTTAATTTTACAAGGTATGAAAAGTAACAATAAAGTGTAGCTACCATTTCTATTGGCAGTTTTGCTATCTTCTTATGTGAATTGACTCATAACTTGCACAGTTGGTTTTCTTTTTGTGCTTCTTAGTTCTGAATGAATATATTAGTTAATTTTTGATTGTTATATCTCTCTGATTTGAATGAATGAATGGAACTCTCCTATTATGCTTTGCAAGGAATCATTCAAATGGAAGCATTTTTTTTCGATTTGTGCAAACTATATTTTCATACAGAAAATTTTAAGATAAACTATGTAGTGATTCTGTAAAATTGTTTACTGGTATATAATATATAATGTAGGTTATTTTTTGAATACAAAATTGTGTTATATTAGACATTCTATAATATTTGTTGATAATTTATTATTTGTTTCCTTTCAAGTATTACTTAATGCGGTATATGATTTTCTAATTTTCTGCATAATAATTTATTCAATTGAGCAATTATCATATTATCATGTAGCAGGGTTCTTTTTACCTTCGCATAGGTTTCTTCATTTGTGGAATCTATGACTTCACAAATATTACTAGTGTTTCTTCTTATTGAACTTGAAGATTAACTTATTTCCTCTGTATACGGAGTTTTCATGTGTATTATATCTAATAGTTTGTGTCTTCATATTCTTATTATACAAAACTTTTTAATATTTACATTAATCAAACAAACATTTCATCTTTAAATTATTTTCAATAACATTATTAATAATTAAGCTAATTATCTTTCACAAGAGTTGTACAAAAATTTAATTTTGTTGTTATATTTACTTTGTCTAGAATTAAATTCAAGATAAGACTATTTAGGGTGTAATATTATACTTTGTTATCTTTAGAGAGATTTTTAATAATGTTTTATAATTCTATGTTTTTTATGTTTTAATTGTGAATGTAATTTTTGCACAATATAATTCAGTAATTGTTACGCCATGAAATACAATTTTTTTGTTTAAAGCTACATTATTTATATTCATCAATTAGCTTTGCATAGAGAATAATTGTATGCGATTATTTTGTTCACGCACTCTATGCTCTAGTATTTCATGAAAGCAAGCGTCAAAAAGCGCTCATGGGCTCATGGGCTCATGGGCTAATGTATAAGGTGTCTGAGTTCTAATCAGGCAATTGTGAGTTTGAGTTCCCATTGGACGTGTGATTTTTATTTGTTCTTTTTCTTGTTGGGCCAAAAAGTCTTTAATAGGCCTTATATCGATGAAAAAGATTTTTGTATTAAGTCTACAAAGCTCATTTTTTACCTTGTTAATTAATTATAATAAAAGAATAGATATAGGGTCAGTTTGGCTAAATTTTTTAAATAAAATTTTTTTAAAAAAAAGTTTAAAATATAAAATTTTTTATTAATAACAACTTTTAAATAAGTTATTTTGTGTTTGAAAAGTTATTATAAAAGTTTCTGTTTTAAAGTTGTGTATTAAATAAGAGTGATAAAATAGCTTTTGAAAATAGAAAAAATCTCATTTTTTAACTTTTTCAAAGCTCTTAAATAATTTTTTAAAAAATTAAAAGTTTATCTAAAAAATTATACCAAACACTATTAATATAACTTTTTATAAGTCAAAAGTTAAAAAAATAGCTTTTTGGTGTTTTCCAAACGGATCCATAGTATATTTAGTATTCAACCCTATCTATATACAAGCTTTTTTACTATACAAGTTATGCAAGTCCTGAAAATTCATAATCCCTAAAACGCGCCTCTTAAGGCACGTATGTTTTACGCACCTCCTTAACAGATTTTCCAATCAATCAACGCGCGAATCTATAACTTCCTTTTTCAAAAGAATTTCGTTTCCTTTTTTGAATTCTTTCTGCGTTTTCTTATCTTCTCTCTTTGATCTCTTTCGTGTGTTTTTTTCTTTCTTTTTTTCACT
Source organism: Arachis stenosperma (assembly GCF_014773155.1). Lineage (NCBI taxonomy): Eukaryota > Viridiplantae > Streptophyta > Magnoliopsida > Fabales > Fabaceae > Arachis > Arachis stenosperma. Next base: position 45,362,888 of record NC_080384.1, read on the forward strand.
GTTTACGTAAGTTTTTTTCTCTGTTCTTTTTCTTCGTTTTTTCGTTTTTCATTGTTTCTGAAATTAAGTTCTGAAATCGTTTTAAAGATAATAGATGATTCAACTTTAGATTATCAGTTGAACCAGAGCGAAGTGGATTTTGAATTTGAATTCAGTGAAGTTCTTGAGGTGTGGTTTAATTCCAATTAATAATTGAATCTGAATTTGAATTCAGTTAGTAGTTTATGATTGTGTAGCTGAATAATGAGTGAACCTTATCTGTGAAATTTGTTGTTCATTGTTCCTTGTTTGAATTGAATCTAATGTACTAGTTCTGGTGAATTTTCTGCATTTTATATCAGGGATGTAAATCAAGAATATTTGTGTGTATTTCAGAAAAGTTTGGGTGTATTTACAGTTTAAGACTTTTCATCTCATTGAGGGTGAATTGTCTTATTATTTTAGTTGAATTGTTTTAGTTTCTATTTATTGATAATTCATGAATCTGATTTTTATTATTTTTTATAATGGTTTTATAGTTGTATTTGCATTCTATAGTTTATGCTTGTTTTAATATGGTGTATTTTGGGTGTATTTTACAACAAATCTGTATTGTTGATGAGTAGTTTGTATCCAAAGTTGGGATGACCTTTAACACCATGCTGTAAAATTCTACAAGGATTATGCGAAGGCTGCAGGTTTTTCTACAAGAGTTCGGAGCACAAATAAAAAGAAAAACGAAATTAAGAATCAATTGATTACATGTGGCATAAAGGAAAAATGGAAATTGAAAATATCTCCGACTGAGAAGACAAATCCCTCAGCTGGATTTGAAGTAGGAAAATCGAAAAAATCTTTATTATTTTGAGTCAAATCAAGTAGTTGAGGTGTGGTTCAATTCAGAAGAAAAAAAATGTAGTATTAGAGGAATTTTTTTTGTATTTGCAGCAAATTTGGGTGTAAGACAAAGATATTTGGGTGTATTTATAAGAATTTTGGGTGTATTTTTTTTCTGATAAGTTCTGTATAACTTAAAACTCTTCCTCTTCCTCCTCTTCATCTTCTGCTTCCTTTTTTTTCATCATCATCACTATCTTTTTCTTCTTTTTTTCTTTTATTCATCTTTTCTTTTTTGCTTTACTTTCTCAAGTTTTTTCTTATTTTACTCTCTTAACAAGAATAAAAACCAAAAAATCAAACAAAGAAGAAGAAGAAACACATAATGTTGTAAAATTACTTGGAAGAGGATGAACTTACATTCATTTAATTAAAAGAAAGAAAGAAATAAGGAAAAAAAAAAGAAAAAAAAAAGCAATATTAGAGAAAATATTTTTCTTACAAAAATGCTATTTGTACACGAAAATCAGCCACCAATGTATTTGTGTATAAATACATGTGTGTTTTAATTTATTTTCAATGTATATTTGTATTCCAGTATACTTTGGTGGTTAGTATACACGTAGCATAACTCATTTTTGTATTTGCAGCAAATTTGGGTGTAAAACGAAGATATTTGGGTGTATTTTTATTCTGATAAGTTATGCATAATTCAAAACTCTTCATCTTCCTCCTCCCTCCTCTTCTGCTGTTTCTTCTTCTTCATCTTCTTATTTCATATTCTCATAATTTTTTTAGAAGAAAAAATCAAACAAAAAAGGAAAAAAATATAATGTTACAAAATCAAAAGAAGAAGAGGAGATACACGACGATGAAGATGAAACACCTGAAGAAAAAGAGAAAAAACACACAAAAAAAAGGAAAAAAAGGAAAAAGAGGAAAAGAAGAAGAAACGCGAAAAAAATGACAGTTGTGGTTTTCATCGAGGAAGAAAAAGAATCGTTCAAAATGGTGAAGGAGCACTTTGAAAACGTGATGCGCGTGTTAACACGCTTTTATGGGTGAGCGTAGCTTTTGTTGAGTTTGGCTCAACTTATAAGACTTGTAAGCCAAAAATATTTGTATGTGTAGTATAACTGTTAGATAAATATAAATGATCTATCTTTCAACAAAAAAAAATACATTTTATCGCGTAACAATTACATAAGTGTCTGCCCGCTATTGAAATAGTTAAGTGATCGCGTGTTTACACACATTTTGATGTAAAGATTATTTTTGTTAGATTTTAAATTAACTTATATAAATTTATAAACTAAAAAGATTTGCGTGTATAATAGACTTATTATTATTATTATTATTATTAGTAGAGAGTCATTTTGATAAAAAAATTTTAAAATATCTTTTTTTAAAAATATTTTTTAATAATTAAAATTTAATACATAATTAATTAAATCGTGTTATTTTTGTCAAAATTAAGTCAGACAAATTAATTTGATCGAAAAATAATAAATCAAATTTTAAATCGATCTAAATTAATATTACTTTTTATAAAAAATGACTATAATACTTTTATTATAAAAAATAATTAAAATATTCTTATTATATATATTAATTTTAAAAATTCTAAATTCTAACATTTTTCTTTTTTGTCATCATTGAATTAGAATTTATAATTTTTAAAATTAATATATATATATATATATATATATATAAAATAGAGATATTTTAATTATTTTTTATAAAAAATATTAATTTATACCAATTCAAATTTTAATTTATTAAAATTTTGAATAAACTAATTTATTCGATCTAATCTTAATAAAAATAACACAAATTAATTGATTATATATATTAAATTTTAATTTTTAAAAAATATCTATAAAAAAAATATTTTTGAAATCTTTATTTATTTATTATTATTATTATTATTATTATTATTATTATTATTATTATTCCTCGATTTCTCCCACGATCACCGGCTAGTACGGTTTCCATTTATTTATCTTCTTCTCTTTCTCTCTCTCATTCCAAAACGGTCAACCACGCCGGAGAATCGAGCTCGGCCACCGCTCTCCGATGAAGGATTCATAGGAACGATGGCGGAGCAGAGCAGCGCCGCCATGAACGACCGCGAACCAGAGCTCAAACAGAACGAACACCAAAACAGCAACAGCAACAACAAAATCGAAACCAACAACGCCGACGGCGGCAACAAGAAGAAGAGCAGCTCAGATCCAGACTTGTTCTGCTGCTTGTTGCAACCCGCAACCGCCGAAGGCGATCCCGAATACATCGGCATCCGCCGCCTCCTCCTTCACCGGAAGGCCAAGGCCGGACTTCTCAGCCGCAGAGTACGTTCCATTTTGAAAATTTGCGCTTCATCGATTCATAGTTTCAAATTTATCGCACATATCTGAAAATTCACATTGTTACAGTGTTCGCTGCTTCTAAATTCTCTATGCGATTTCTTTGTTAATCTCATTCTATTCTGTTTTTCCATTTGGTTTCTTTGGAACTTCATGTTTGCTCAGATCAATCGTGCTAGATTTGAATTTTGGTTTAAAATCATATATATATGATTTTTCCTCTTGGAGTTGGTGCTGTTACTTTTGGAGTTTTGGAATGATTTTGCAGTTCGGTCATTGATTCGCGTGTTGTTACAGTGCTCTTAGCTATGTTATCTTCGTAAAAGTTTTCTGTTTGTTCCTTGTATGACAGTAAGCAATAGATTTGAGAGAAAATTGTAAAGCAAGGTAGAAGTACCGTGAAAAGTATGATAGAATCTGGTCATGTGTGGAAACTACCTTTTCGATGACTAAAGATAGAGGAAAAAGAAAACAACCTATTGGTGGAAAAAAAAAGAAAAAAAAGAGAGGAATAAAAAATGATTTACATATGATTCACAATAGGATGAATGCCACCTAATCGATTACAATTTGGTTGCTTTTCCATGAATTTTCTACTCAGTTTTGTTTGTAGGCTGTCTTTTATGCTCTTCTCAATTGTGTTGTTTTGGATGAAGTTCAGCACATTTTTGACGTTGGAATATTTGTGTTAAAGGATTGGAGATGCAATGGAAAAACTTATGTGGCATACAGGAATTATATATCTAGGCCCAAGAACTGGGAAAGTTCACGTGTCCCAAGTCTGCAGAGTACTCCAGGAAACAGGTTTTGGAATTTTTTACTTGAAGTTATGAGCATAGATGTTTGATGTTGAACTCCATGATTTTCAACTCATCAAAAGGGTGACAAAATTTGAAGACCTAAAGATAGGCCTGGTTGTAAATGGAGTTTCAGTTCAAATGATCCGGATATATAGTTAGATACATTAATATCTCTCAGACATTATTCATATGTATTAAAATATCTCAGACTTTTTGGCTGAAAGAACCGGGAGCTCTTTTAATCTGGTGTATTTTTCTTCACCAATCCTTTTCTATTATTTTCTAGGTTAAAAATGATATCACATCTTATAATAAAATGTTGTTATAAGACCTTTCTCTTTCCCAATTCAATTGCCATCCTTCTGTTTTGATATTCATATGTACTTCTTTGTGGTTAATTCTTTACTTTTAGTCAAATATGACCAAATATTTTGCCAATGCAGCTTTCTCATATATTGTGCTAGCTTAAATTTGTTTCGGTACAATTCTGACATCAGGATAATTTACTGGTTGATGCATCAGTGGTCGATGGATGTCATCTCCAAATCCCTTCTCCCGCTGGTCTGAGGGAGACAGCTGGACTTCTAGTCGGGTATGTTTAGTTCCTTATAGATGTTGTGATAAACTTGCATTGAGTGTGCTGTCATTGAGGAAAGATTGTAGTTGCGAAGCACCCTGAGGATGTAGGATACCTAGGCTTATTTTGTTATTTGTTCTTTTAGAAAGGGAATGTCAAAAGAAATCCTTAAGCAATTGAATTAGGTATATTAGGAAAAATTACTAGATAAGTTCTTGGTCTGGACCGTAAGGCTCTGTTTACTGAAACTTCTCAGGATGCATGCTTGTTTATCTAACTATCCTAGACTTCACAATAATTGGAGCTTCTCAAAGGTCTTATATTCTTTTCCTTTTATATATTCTTTTTAAAATATCTTTTTTTAAAGGAAAAAAAAAAGAATCTAATATTTAGTTTGCTGTATCTTTAAGCAGCTTCTTTGTTTGGAAGAATCCTTTCCGTTTAATTCTTAAAAGGCTAAAGTATATAGCTTCAAACTTTCAAAAAGTTCAACCAAACATGCTAGTGAAAGGATGAAAAGTAAATATTAAAATCACACAAATGATTTTATATCTAATATGTGCTAGTTTGGATTGGCTTTTTTGAGTGAAAAAAAATACTTTTCTTAAAAAATAAAGTACTTTTATTCAATTTAAAACCTATTTGGATACGTCTTTTAAAAAAAGTACTTTTATTTAAAAAAGCAAATTATTTGCTTTTTCTAAAAGCTAACAATACTTTGCTTTTAAAAAAAGCAGAAGCAAAAGACGTCTTTCATACTTGAAAACTCTTTTTAAAAAGCCTATCCAAATGTAAAATAATTTTGTTTGTTAAAAAAGATCTTTTTTAAAAAGATGAAAAAAATAAGTACTTTTTTCAAATGCCAATCCAAACTGACTCTCCTCTCATGCAAGAGTCCTCTGGATTTGAAGGATAGATAATATTTTGATCTATCCTATCTTGCATGGGAATATAACTTTTCATTAGAAGAATGAGGTTACAGAGATCCAATTGTGCCCCGCTGGATTGGCGGGACTGATATCATATTGTGAACCATCTTTTCCACAAATTCTAATAATTAAGTGAAAGCACATGAATAGATTTTGTATGTAACATTAGCAAGTTCAATGCTTCTCTAGCTGAAATTACAATGGGCAAAAGTTGAAGTATCTCCCAACCGTCTTTTCTAGATTTTGGAAAACCTTACCGGACCTTGGGTTTCAGGTTTCAAATTATTAAAGGAAACTATGGTAATGCAATAGGATAGCGACATGTATATTAGATAGTTACAGTTAATGAATGTAAAAGAAACGTGGTTTTGCTTGAAACATGCAGTGTTCAGTTTTTTAAATTGGAGGAGGTTCGTTAAATTTTTCTATAAAACTTCAAATGGTGGTTTAATTTTCTTGATCTTTAACCTTTTGACATGTCATGACAAAATCATGTGTTCGTTTAATTCTAGGATGTGCAAACTCCAAATCCAGCATCCAATAATAGAGCAAGTTTTGGTTCAAGTGTAAGTGATTCTGATCGTCCACGGCATCGGGGGGTTGAGCCTGGCTATTCTTTTATTGGCATGCATTGCATCTTTGATCAGTGCAAAGCCGCTGGTAATATCTAGAGCTCTTGGTTTTCTTTCCATTATGCCACTGATTTATATCTAGTCCACTTGGTTTGGGAGGAATAATGCCTAAATCCTTTATGTGTAGTTACTGTGATAAAGTTTGGACACATGAGTTCTGATCTACTAGCTTATGGAGCATCAGATGGAACCTTGACTGTTTGCAGTGTTTCTGAGACACCTACGGTCATCAAACAGTTAAATGGGCACTCTAAAGATGTTACAGGTTGGATAGACTGGTATTTTTTTTTCAGTCTTTTATTTCATCTTGTATCACATGTATTATTATAAGTTCACTAAGGCAATATCATCAATGTATTATTTTTAATGTGGATTATGCTTGAAAAAATTGTGTTTTGCATATTTCGTATTGTAGAGGAAAGTTGTGACATTTCAGGAAAAATAGCTTTGCTATTGGTTAACCGTTTTTCAACATGTGATTCAGCCAAAGTTTTATTACTTAGACGACAAGATCTAATATGCTATTATTGATTGCCTTGCCTTTTTTCTCTCCCTATGTTTTCTATATTATAGAGAAGTTTTCATCCTCTTTAAGATCTGTAACTAAATTTATTTTCTATCAACTATGATTTTACAAAGAAAGAATTTTGACAAATATAAACCTGTGATTAATCATCAACTAGTTCACCTATAGACTATGATAGGCTATCCTACAATTTTAGGCCAAGTTCATACCTTAATGGTTACTTTGCTTTTATAATAGAGTTGCTGCAATTTATATATATTATGGATAAAAAAATACTATGTGCACACCAAAAATCAGCCACCAAATTAGTCACTATATAGTTGTGTATAAATACATGTGTTGTTTAACTCATTTTCAATGTATAGTTTGTATTTCAACATGTATTTTATATGGGTGGCTGATTTTGTGATTGATTTTTGATGTACATGTAGCGTGATTATTAGAAGGTCAATGCCAAATAATTGTTATTTTTCACTGTTATGTTTACCTTAGTTTGTTCCTTTACAATCAATGCTTTCTCTTTTTGATGGTTTATTTACAGATTTTGATTTTACATCAAACAACCAGTATGTTGCATCATCTTCATTGGATAAAACTGTGAGAGTATGGGAGATAGGAAAAGGCATTTGCATACGGGTGATATATGGAGTTTCTTCGCAATTGTGCATCCGTTTTCACCCTGTGAGTACAAGATATTGCATATATATGAGTGTATCTTAACCTTGTTTCCGAGTTGATAGCTTGATAGCATTGTTATCTTTGATATTGATAGCTGGATAGCAAAATACTTATCCTAGATTTTAAAATCTTCGATATTTCTTAAGTTTTTCTTGGATTTTATAATTAGGTAAAAAACTAAGGGTGTGTTTGCGAGTTGCAAGAGAAAGGAAAGGGGGAAGTGATTAATATTTTTAAGCCCTTTTTTGTTTCACAAATATAAAATATGTAATGAATAGGGAGGGCTTATTATATATGTTTACAAGTTTATCCGTTATTAAATATTAGAAATAATAAAAGTAAATGGTAATAAATTCTAAAATAATAATATATTAAGGATAAAAAGGTAAATTAAATTTAATACCTCCAAAACCCTCGACCTCCAAAAACAAAACCCATGAACGAGATTTAACCTTCCAAAGCCTTTTGCTCCTCTCCAAAACCAAATTCATGATCACACCCACCCCAAGGGTCCACAGATATTATTCTATTTTATTTCTCTCTTACTTTTAGATCGATTTTTTTTTTTTTTATCTTTTTAAGTTTCAGTTTTTTTAGCTGTTCCATTGAACATTGAATGAAAATCAATGTACTTTTCATTGTAAACGAAATATTATCTAACACCAAAGAAATCCTAAAATTCTATGTAAAGTATCTATGACTTTGTATGTGTTGTATTCAAGGTTCTGAAAACCGAACCGGACCGGCCGGTCGAACTGGTTCAACCGGGAACCGGCGATGCAAGCGGTCCGGTCCTCCCCCCATAACCGCTCAAAAGAAAATCGGTAGAAAACCGTCGAACCAGTCGAGACCTAAAATTTTATACAACTAAAATTTTATAACCCCCCAAGTTACTAGCATGGATGTTGAATCCTAAAATAATACAACTTGTATTAGATCCTCAGTCTCTTCTGTCTTTCTTCTCCTCGTACCCTTTACTAATGAAAGAGGTGATAAAATTGACTTGTAGACTAAAGACTAGATATTTCATGGGTGGTTTTGAATCCCTCACAGTTTGAGGAAGTCAAGCCCTTAAGCTTTGATTTACTTATGTCTGCGTGTTTCTTTTTTTCTTTTTCTTTTGTTTTTCCCTTTTCCTGGTAGTTGCATAGATTGACTTTCTTAAAATTTTTATTTTGAAGAGAATGATAAGGCAATAGCCAGTTTTTTCATTGAGTTTGGTAAAGAATTGGGACTACCTCCTAATATATGTTGGGTTATTTGTAAGTTTCTTTTTCTTGTTTTGTCGAAAAGTAGTTGCTGTTGGGGGGTTGGTGGCGTGAGTAGGATTTATTTATTTTTTCTTAAACTTTGTCCTCCATCACATCCATCGACCACAATGATATTTCCCTATGATCAATAGTGTCTACACTGTCTTTGACCATCACCAACGCTTCTCAACCTGGTTTGATAAAGTCTAAACCGGTTCACAACCAATTCCATGAGTTTGAATAACTGATTCTGAACCTGTTCAAATGTTTTTCAACTAGTCTGTTAAAAGTCTAAATCATATTAAATCAGATTGTTTCTTACAGTAACTCAAACCATGGTCGCTCCTAGTGAATTTCAAAATATTTCAATTGGTTAATCTTTCCAACGATATGTTCTCTGCAACTTTCTGTATTTAATATGCTTGCATAATTTTGATTTTTATATGGGTAATAAATTTATTCTTTCCATATATCTTTGGTTGTGATGGAAGTCTGTTTCTCTCTATATGGTGCAGGTAAATAACAACTTCCTATCAGTTGGCAATTCACACAGGGAAATCAATGTAAATATGCTGCCTGTTTCTCTTTTTACTCTTTCAAAACAAAAAGGAAGCATCATATATGACAGATCCTTTTCTGAAATGTCATGAATTGCATCATGTTCTTTCTTCACATAGTATGTGAAGAATTTATAGTTTGGATCCAAGGTTATTCGTGGAAAGATTTGGAGAGACTGGGGTGGAATGGGGAGTAATGGCATAAGATAGAAAGGGAACAGAAATGAGTTACCCGATTTGTGTTTGGATAATTTGAGCAAAGCAATTGGAAGGGTAATGTGGCTTACAAATTGTCATATTGTTAAATTTCAGTATAGCCTATGTAAATGTTTTTGGTATAATCCTCATTATTATGAGGGAGAACCCATTCATAGTGTAAATGACTCTCAGCAGATCCCAATCACTCCAAAACTCCCAAATACAACTATGCTTTGTTCTATCAACAATGTCAATACCCTGCCATATAAGTCCCAGATAAGTAGAATTATTCCCTTTGTCACTTCCCCATGTAAGTGAGAAGAAATAATCTTTTTTTTTTTTTTCTTTTTTGTGGAATTGGAAAAGAAGCAAGGAGAGTCATTTATTCTCATGAACATGTAAATTCATGATACGGTCAATATTCTTGCCATTAGCTACTCGTGACTTGTGGATACTCTATTACCTTGAATAATTTCTCCTCTAAAATTCTGTGCTACTATATATTTTCACTTACCATATGTTAACTGTCATCGTAACATTGTTTCAATTCACTTTTCTTAAACTTTATATTTTGTACTAGGTGTTCAATTTTAGCACTGGAAGGATAATTAATTCATCAGTATTTGACAGTGAAGTTACCGCTATGGACATTAATCATACAGGAAACCTCATATTTTGTGGGGATGCACAGGTGTGCCTCTAATATACATGCATATGTATATCCTTCAGTTTTATCTGATTTTCTTTACTTACTGGATTGTGTATGCAGGGATGTATATACTCAGTAAATATGAACTCCCACACAGGTGTGTTATCCCGCGCTCATCGTTACCGAAGTAGCAGCAGACACAAATCTCCTGTAACAACAGTGCAGTATCGGAGTTTTTCTTTACTGGCTGGAGGACCCGTATTGTTGACCTGTACTCAGGACGGAAACCTGTCTTTCTTCAGGTTTATAAAGAACTGCCGTTAATCCTCAGTGCATTTCCTTGTTTTTTAGTGAAACTCTTATTCTTTATTTATTTATTTTTCTTTGGATCACTGAAGTTGTTATGTTGTAGCGTGGCTTTGGAGACACAAGGTTATTTAACTATACGATGCTCACTCAAGTTAGCCCCACGTACACACAAAATTCAAGCTTCTTTCTGCCCCCTTCTTTCCTTAGAAAAAGGGGAGTTCATAGGTATATCATTGTCACTGCTTTCTCTTTTTCTCCACTACCTCTTTGCATAGTTTAAATTTAAATTATGTTGCTCTTGTAAATTTGACCCAAAATCTGGCATTGTTGGCACTTGCACCCATATCTCAATAATTAAGCTTTGTTGACACTGCTATACAATATATAATGCTCTATTGAGACTTGATAGGCCTTAGAGACCAATTTTCTGCAAACACGACCAATTTTCTGCAAACACGTTAGGGCCTAGTTGGTTTTTCTTTTTCACTTTTGATATTTTCTTTAACAAAATTTTGAAAATGAAAGATACTAAAATGAAAACAAAAACCAAAAGGCCATAAGTTTTCCCGAGTGTCTTGTATTACATAGCAATATTTAAGTTACTATCTTTTTAATATTATCCTGTTGTCATGTGAAGTTGCTGGAAGTGAAGACTCAAATGTCTACTTCTATGATTTAACTCGGCCAAAGCATACTTGTGTAAACAAGCTGCAGGTTAGTTTTCTATTTTAGTGGACTCTTCAACGTGATGAAAAATCAAGAAGCTCAATATAACTTGGAATTTATATTATATAGGGTCATCGGTTTCCTGTCCTCGGAATTGCTTGGAACCATGGAGAAAACTTTTTGGCTACATCTGATTTTTATGGCATAGTAATTGTTTGGAAGAGAGCAAAAACGCATGAAAACAATACATAGCAATAGAAGTTTAAAGAATATAGTTGAAGGCTTGTGAAGTTAGTTTTCTATACCTTGCTTTGCGTCTTCTTTTTTTTTTTTTTAATCCTTGGTATCTCGTGTTATTTACTCATTATTATTATTTTTTAAATTTTTGTATCGATGAAATTAACCAACTGATAGTACGTAGCTTATCAAGAAAAAGCATATCCCGAAAGTGTATTCCTTCTTTTTTTTAGGAAGATAATGTATTAGTGAAACAAGATTTGGGATTTTGTATTGTAAACATTGCATCGACGTTGTGCCCCATGTAATTTAGACAATTTAAAGAATAAGATATTTGGAGCTAGAGATAAAGATGCAAATGTGAGTTATGATGAATTAATGTGATTAATACTATATACGAAAGTGGTGGTTAAGTAATTTGTAATGATATCAATTCGTTTTTGTAAATTCTGAGTAGCTTCTCTTGATATCATCTTATTATTAACAAAAATACTATTTGTATACCAAAATCAGTCACTAAAATCAGCTATCAATGTATTTGTATATAAATACATATGTGGTTTAATTTATTTTAAACGTGTATTTATATTTCAACATGTATTTTATATTAGTAGCTGATTTTAATGTACACTTATAGGTAAAATGGAATGAATTTTTTGTTAAATGTTTTTTGTTTTTAAGCTGGATTAAAATTTAAAACTTTCATCTCGAGGGAAAATGTTACACATTTTTTTAATTTCGGCCTTTATTTAGTCTTTTAATCTAATAATATTATTTAATTAATTTCATAATAGAGTTACTTTTTTATTTTTTAGGTAAAAACTTTATTAAATAGATTTAATTTAACTCTTATTAATTAAAAATTTCTCTAATTCTTTTTTTAAAGTAAATGCAGTTAATTTTTTTATCTTTCATTTTCTCTCTCTTTCTCTCTCTCAATGTACACGTGCTTCATTCCTGAAACGAAAAGGAAATAATCAAAATATTAAGAACTCAATAAGTGGTGGCCATAAATTAATATATTCAAATTGATAAAATAAAAAGCTTAACAATATCTATTGAATGCGTTTGTTTCGGGGTTTTTTTTAAATAAATAATTTAAATATCTATTTTTACTTAATATACTAAAACTGGGTTTTTCCTCAGCTAATAAGGGTGACGTGTCGATCTCTCGTGAGTCCGTTTTCCCTCCAAAATGAATAAAATTTTTCATCTATTCTAAATTATTTTATAAAAAATACCTTTATTATAATTATATTATTATATTATAATTAATATTTAATGAATAATATATAATCATACTAATTTAGGAACATATCTTTATTATAATTATATCAAATCAATATTTAATGCACTATTAAACTACTTATCAATTATAATACGTAATTACTGTACATAAATAATAAGTAATTTACATATTTATTTTTGTTTTACTAAGGTCTATAAATAGTATTTTTCTGTGGTACATGAATCTAAATTTGAGAGTCAGCTCATAATTTTATATTTAGTATTTTTTTTACTACTTCATAGAATAAGAATGTATTTTTCATTTTTTATTGAAGTTGATCCTTTTAAGGTACAATTTATAATTTTTTATAATATTTTTTATATACTCATTCTATTATATTATTCTTTTAATAATTTATTAATTGTTATTACTCTAAGTTATTCTTATCGTCTAATGTTCCAGTTCGATTGTCTTTTACCACAATCGTTTACAATGCATCACATCCATGAAATACCTCATCGAGTTGTCTTCACTGATTCAGGTTCCAACTACATAGATGTAAGCGTTCAAAGAAGGGGCAATAATCTCTACTTTATCGAAAGATGGTTGGATCTACTCACCTATTATGACCAACCTAATGGAATCTGGTTAAAGTTAGCTTTCTTGAAAGGAGCTCGATTTTTTATTGAGGAATTGCATCCACGGAATTTTATAGGGCAATTTCAAGTTCCATCCCCTCCATGCTTTTTACGTCTGCCCGAAAATCTTCAAAGTGGAGCACATAATGAGATTGAATTCTCTCAGTTTAAGTTCAGTTTTGCTAAATTCGTGACAAACTCGGAAATGCAATTTCAACGATTGGTAATACATTTAAATTTTCTTATTTTAAATTGTTCATTATTAGAATAATTTTATAACATATTGTGATTTTTTTCAGAAATTACCGGCTTTCTTTTGCATGCATGCAATGCCATTGAGAGGAATAAGGGTTAATTTGATTTCTTGGTGTGGCAATTCTATACTTTACCGCATTGCATGGATAGCGGATGATGAAACTTATTTAACAAGAGGATGGTTTGAATTTGCACGAATTCTAAATGTTGATATTTACGATGTTATTTCAGTTGGTTATCGTTACGAGAATGACTCTATATTATACGTGACTAAGAACTAGAATAGATTCAATATTGTTTAAGTAATTTGGTTTTAATATTAGTATTTGATTAAATTATAATTAAAAAATTTTAAATTATTGCCTTAATTTATATATTATGAGTATTTTTTGTGGATGTACTATTTTTAAATAATTTAATAATTAATAAAATGAAGTGGTGTCAGATATATTATTTAAGTTTATTTTTATCCTTTATTTCTTTGTTTGTATTTTCATTATATTTGACAAAAAATCTCTACCTAAACATATAATTTTCGTTGACCTAAACACAATTTAGTTGTCAATAAAAACCGATTTTATCTATAAAAAATAATAAAACATGTATCTTTTGATATTATATTAATATAGTAAGTAGACATTATGATATAATAATATCTTTAATTGTATTATAATTAGCTCATAAATAATGTATGATTATATTATTTTAGGAAACTTTTTTCATTATAATTATATCAAATCAATATTTAATTATGATAAAATATGTTAATTATAATTATATTATAAAATTATAATAATTACGATAGTTATGTTATATAATTTAATTATTTATGTAAGTAAATAAACTAGAAAATAATCAAATCAAATCATGACGGTAAATAAATAATATAGAATAATATTATACATTTAATTACATTATAATTAGCTCATGAATAATGTATGATTATATTATTTTAGAAAAATATTTTTATTATAATTATATCAAATTAATATTTAATATATTATTTAAAACTATTTTTTATATAACAATAATATTATATATATTTATATATCACTTTTTTAAACTCATTCTTACAAATATTGGCATATAATTAATATAGATAACATATATACTTAATAAATATCTTTATTAAATTAATTATAACAATTAATACAATACAATCTCATAAGTATAACCTAATTATAGCAAGAATTTTCATAAAAATAATTGA